>NC_050528.1:19317033-19325201 GCF_002922805.2 Oryzias melastigma
AAAAAAAAAAAAAAAAAAAAAAAAAGTTGAAACGACGGTTTAAAGCAAGAATGGTTATTCTGACAAACAGAATGACTGAGTAATAGCTGTCTATTTCTCAATAGAAGTCTATAGAATTTCAGCTTTTAGGGACCAGTGAGTACTTCCTATTTGGAACATGAGGGGTCACTCAGTCCAGTTCTTAATACACAGTCAATGTTTGTGAAAAACAAGCTAACTGCGTTAGCATACTGGCAATACATGCAACTCCCAACCTTGTTTGCAACACATAAAAATAAAAAGACCGATACTGATAAAACAAACAATACTGTAAATAGACTTTCAAAACCTTGTTAGTAATGTAAAAAATAATAAACACAGTCCGACACCTTTACACAGGGGGCCACGTTAGCATATTTACAATAACACTCAACCTTGCATACGTTTCAAAATCGCTTCGACATCATTAAGTACGACCAAAAATAATTAATCGAGTCATTTTGATTTTTCATTTTTAATTATTCGATGAAGGCTTTTAAGTGCACCTTATAGTGCGGAAAATACGATATGTAAAAATTTTCTTTGAGGGTAAAAATAAAAAGGTGATGCCGTTTGATCCTGAGAGTCTTAAATTGTGCTTTCTGATCAACGGATTACTGTTCTAATGACAGAATTTGACTTAACTCTTTTACAAATGAAACAGCTAAATGTTTCCAACTCAAAACAGACATTCTTATTTAGCCTTAGCATGCTTCAGGTGGGGGGGGAGGGTGGTGCCTGGGACACTTCATATCGTGGGAATAAATGATGAAAAGAAAAAGGGAAGGCTGTCTCATGAAGACACGGAAGAATTCTTTTCATATGATTTTTTTTTTTTTTAAACAAACCCCATCAGTTGGGATACACTGCCCAGGCGGACTGACAGACAGTCAAACAGGCAGATTTAAACAGGAAGTGACAGAGACAGGCAGAGGGGCATGGGAGAAGGAGCCGTCATTACCTGCCATCCCCGCAGACAGCATGTGCACCTGCGTCGAGTCTGGCTCCAGCACGCCATTCAGCTTCTCTTTGGCTGTTGAATAGGCCGCAAAGTAGATCGCCCTTTGGAGAAAACAGCGGGAAAAGGTCAAGCAGAGGTACTATTAAATAAAAAGTAAAAATCTAAAGAGTAAATGAGATCCAATGGAGATGGTTTGCATAGATGCTGCACTGACCATCACTCATCAAATGGAAAAGGTCGACAACGTAAAACCTAAATATAGTACACTGAAAAGTAGGTCAGGAAAAGAATAGCCGTGTGCCATGTGTGAGAGTGAAGGGCACGTTTTAAGGAAAGCTTAGCGCTGATTAGCTGCTCTTAACTCAGCAAATCGCAGGGTTTTGTGAACATTTTGACTGAAGGAAAAAGCATGCTTGTGCATTTGACATGTTAATCATTATGGTTGGTTGAACGAGCCGTCTACACTCTGAGCTGGTGCTGCTAATGAAGCACGGTGGACTGCACTCTCATTAACATTTGAGAGGCTTGTAATTTTCCATTGTGATTTAGAGGAAATTTCCAGACGCAGAAATTTGTAATAGCAAATAAAGAGAATAATCTTGCAGCTTCCTAATTATACATTCACTGACCTCACGCAATTACTAAATCGTATAACTGAAATTATCTATATTAACCTTGTGGATTTTTTAGAACTCTTTACTGAAGACCAACAAACGTATTCTTGTTTAACTTTTTCAAAAGATATTTTTTTAACTGTTTATGTTGATATTATTCATATAAACTGCTTATTTTATCATTTCCAAAAAACATTTAAAGCTGTTTAAATGTCAATGTGTTGGTAACAAAAAAAAAAAACTCTCCAGATTTTTACAACCTCCACCATAACACAAATTAAGTCTAAAAAACCTCATAGATGTCATATTTTACAGGGTTAATAAAATAATACAAAAATGACTTGATTATAACTTCTCTATACTAAACAAGAAACATCTTTAGTACAAAAACCGAGCAGCTAAATCTTTATTTTGCCGCTATAGATTAAATTAACATGTTGGGAAATACTTTGGTTCACATTTAATCAAATAAACTTTAATAAATACAGTTATTTTTTAATACAAAGTGCTAAAAGATGCTACATACAACAATTGGGTGTATATGAGAACTGGACTGAGTCAGCCCCCACCCCCACATTCCAAACAGGAAGTAGAAGTTAAAACCCCATGGACATCTATTGAAAAATATAAAATAAACATCTATTACTCAGTAATTAAATTCTTTCTCTGTTTATATTTTGATAATTGTGCAATTTATAAACTGGCCAATCAGATGCCTCAAGTACGTTTGACAGCCTGCTTTCAAGTGGAAGGGGTGTGGCCTTCCCACAAGCTCACTCCTGATTGACTAGAGTGGTTGCCAAAGAAACACCAACTTAGACGAGAAGGACTTGGTGGTAGGCAAGATGGCGCCCAAACAAAACATTAAACTCATCATCAGTTGTCAGCGGAAATGTTGCAACTGTAGCCGGAAGCTGAATTTGTGTATCTGTGCTAGAAGATTCCTAACCCTGACGTAACCCTGTTCCGGTGTTTTTCGAGGGGAGGAGCTGAACTTCAGTCAAGGACTTCCAGGTAATGATGCTCTGGTGCCATGTTGCTGTCTGAAGCCAGGTCCTCTCGACTCAGACTGATTCGGACCAATCACTACTTACTGATGATGTCAGCATGGCGGTGTCTGTGTCATAAAAAAAATGGCGACTGAATTGACTTCATTTTATTGGAGTCGAATGCAAATTATTGTCTATGGGTGACGTCACACTTGCTCAGTCCAGTTCTCTTATACAATCAATCCGTAGAATCAATTTAAAAATCAGAAAAAGCTCAACGAGTTCATTAAATTGACCAACAATGTAACAGTATTAAAGTCCAGTACAGTAAGTGAAGATATTGTGATAAGCAGTTTAAACAGCTCCACAGATAAACATAATTATATCCAAGCTCCGCCCCCGCCTCAAGCCACGGTCATTAGATTGTGTAATTCTTAGAAACATGACACGTGCAAGGGCAGATACATCTTAAAAATACTGTGCTTCCATCACACTGACAGGCTCATTAAAAAGGTAGTGTGGCATCTGAAGTTTTGCTCGAAGGCACAGCCGACGCTGAGAACCAAACTACCATCAGACTGGTGGCACTGCTCTCATTCAAGAGAAAATAAACGGACAAGAACTACATGTGTATGTAATTTAGAGTGTCTGCATAGAGACAACCCCCCAAGAAAACCAGCAAATAGATAACAAGTGGTCATGTGATCTAGCAGTAGCTGCAGGGTGGGGGGTTTGGAGACATAAGCAACTGCCTGCATACAGAATCTTCTTTGCAACATCAGGAGAGCCACAGCTGGTCAGCGCCTGCTGCTGCTTCGTTCAGCGTTGGATTTCCTGACGTCAGACCCTTACATAACTAAATCTACATAAACAACTAAAAAAATTTCTCTCACACCTGGAGAAAATCGCGACACTGCAACCACAATTGAACCGCTTTCTTTATCTGTGGCCCTGTTTGGTTTCATTCATGCAATTCCATCGCAAAAGTCAATGCAATGACGCAGGAGAGAGATTTCCCTTAAAAAAAAAAACCCTTTTATTGGCGCTGCAATCTTTCAAGTAAACACAGAAGATTGTGGTGACCTACTTTTCAGCAAGCGAGATTTTATGAAAGACGCAGAGCTCAACAGTTACTGACAGCAAGAGGTCAAGTTGGAGAAAAACCTGTTAAACTCCTGTCAACGCACCCAGAGCAGCAAGATCCTGTAAGAGCGGCAACTGATTTGAGAGATTAAAGCAATCCCCCGGAGAGCAGCTGGGTTCAAGGAGGAACAAAGAGCGACTTAAAGTGACATTTGCAGAGTCATCATATCAAATGGGAGCCACTGAAAGATCAAAAAATTTAAAGAAAGAAAAATTAAAGAAAAAAAAACATTAACAAGTTTATTTTAGTGGACAATTATATTTAGTTGACTTGAGTTTTTGGTTGGAATATTACACTCCAGCCCCCTTTACAATGCCTGGTGCCCCACTGGAAAAGCTGGTCTCAAACTTCTAAAGGTTCTGAGAAAGTAGAAGCAAACAGAAAGCTTTAAAAACACACCCAGAGAGCTGCAGATAATCCTTTACATACCTGGACGGTGCCACACCCACGAGGTTGGGGCCCAGTCCTCTGAACAGAGAGCGGGGTCCTTCTCTCTCGAGGATTAACCTACGATAAGAGTAACAGGATTTAGTACATAAATTATTTTTAATGATAACTTAAAAAATATGGCTGTAAAAATGAAAAAGTCTAAAGGATCAAAAGGGTAATCAAAGTGAGACAAAAAAGGGAAAACTTTCACTCTGCTGAGCTTTCGTTTGTAGTTTCACCGCTGCACAAGTCCCAGTTCAAAAAAAAAATCTAAACTCAGACGGAGTCTGCAAACAAACCAAAAGACCAAAAATAAACATTTATGCACAAGTCCTCGCTCTGAGTAAGCGACGTTATCAAGCCAGCCTCACGTTTTTCCTCAGTCAGTTCAAAGATTGTTCATTTGTCTCGCCAAGTTACCCGACTCAGCACGAGGTGTTCTGAACAGTTTCTTGTTGAGAGTTCTAACAAACAGACGCATTCTGTTTGGTGAGGGGAAAGCGTTGAAGTCTTTAAGTTTGTGCAGCAAAACGGACCTTTTATGGTGAAATTAATTACTTATGACAGCAGCAGCTGTCTCCTATTTAAAGACAAAAGAGAGCGTCTCTTTCCGTGATAAGTTGCCAAGCAGGACTTTGAGAATGGAATGACTTCACTTTAATAGAAATTTAGCCATATTTCTAGCAATATAATTTGTGACCAATAACTGACAGATTTCGAGGAAAGCTGTTTCATGCTATCACCAACCTCTAATGGTTGAACTCTGCTCTGCAGAGCACGGATCAAGGCCTACATTCGACTGACCCACTTTTGGCTCGTGTGTCAGTTCTCCTCTTTCCTTTCTCTGGAGCTCTTCCCCCTTTTGCCTTGCAGAACAGCGCTCTATTTCTGCAAATGGCTGCTCGTCTCAAGGACGACACAAGGAACGGTTTACGCTGGCATAATACCAGTGTTGAACACTAAAACTAACCCAGATTATTTCTACCAAAACAAGGTATTAAATCCAGATTTCTAAGAAAAGCCAAACGCAAGACTTGTTCACATAAGCTAAAAATTCCTAATTATTCTACCAATCAAAGTGTGTTATTTTAGCCAGAAACCCTGCAAGAAATTACTTCTGGTAAAACTGAAGACCAACAAAGACCTTTTTTAGATTTCAAAAGTGCACTGTCAGACATTTGTCTGAAAATTCCTTTCTAATCCTCTGAATCTAAAAATACGCTAGCATTGAAAATACTAGATTAAAACCCATTAAAATGTTTAAATTAAAATATTAATCTGCTACTTTGAAAGTAATTCAGCAGAGGTCTTGAGTAATGAAAAAAAGTTAAATGTTTATGAATTTTGCAATAGTTTTAACACTGTACAACAGCCTCTGCAACACAAAAAAGAAGAAATATATATATATATATATATATATATATATATATATATATATATATTTTTTTTTAAACAATAAACCCAGTTCTTGGCTGAAATCTGGCAATAGTAGCTTTCATAAGTTGCCTGAATTCCCCGATACTCCCATTTCCTTGTAAATGTCAAAAAATTTACTGCAAGAAGAATCTACTTTTTCTTCTTGCAGTAAATTTGTACATGTTTTCTCAGGAATCTAATTTTAAAAAAGTTAACTCAATCAGATGTTAATATTCCCCTTTTTAGTTTTACTGGGGAAGTCAGTGACAGAATACATTTGAGACAGAAAGGTAATCGGCTACATTCTTCAGCTGCTTCTTGATCCTTCTTACTTGAGACAGTGCAGAGGCCCTGGAGGAGAAACTCGAGCGACGCTGGCGCCGTTGACAGCGCTGAGCTGGACTTCAGAGATGTACAGAGTTATGGAGGATGACTGCAGTCTGGTCTTCACCACCTCCAGAGGACAAGTCAAAATAGCACCAACTGTTCCTCCACATCTAGAAAGAAGGTAAAAGTGCTGAGAAGAGTTGCCAACAAAGAAGCATGAAACAAAGATATTTGTGTGTTTATGAAAAAAAAGGAAACTGTTACAAGTAATAAAAAAAGTATAATTTTTCTTTTGAATACGCAAATTTTCTTTCTTTTTTTCCAGTCTCGTTCAACAGAAAAGTATGCAGGGAGAGCTTTCTTCTATGTGAGGTAGAGTGACTGCTGCACGTGTGCACGGTTGAACTGCGTCATTTTGTAGACTTTTACCACGTGAAAAGTCCAAAAAAGGGGGCCTTTGTGTTTACTTTTTCATGTAAAAACACTGTCCACGTGAATGATAATGCAGTCAAATTATTCAAACAAACGTGTAAACACAAACTAGTTAATAATTGACAAGTCACTTAAAAAAAAAATTAAAGCCTTTTTGACAAAATCCTAAATTGTAAAAGTAAATGTCTCCAGCAACATAAGTTGTTTAAAATTGTTGACCTTTAAAATACTGTATCATATATTTTTTTAACGCAATGTCATTCTGATATTCATACATGATTATTTCAAAGTATATTTTTTTCATCTTCTTGTCCAGATAAATAAATTCAAACAAAGTCAGAATCTGATATCCAAGTTGTGGGCCTGCAGTTGGATATTCTGACACCTTTCTGCAAGTTTCCTCAGTGTGGCAGCAGCTATATTTACCTTTCATAACACCAACTTGCATTCATGCTTTTACAGTCAGCGGTGACCCTTGCCCTACTTTCTGAGCTATTCTCGCTGCTGCATGAATGTCTCAACACTATGGTGAGGCCTCTTTGGGGAAAATCAAACTAAATTTGTTTCGGAATTGAAATTTATTTTGTGTTTACTCTGTTTAAAGTGAATGTAGATAACAGTAACGTTGTGGTATTGATTAGATTACCCACCTGAACGACAACAATTGATTAAAGATTTCAATTAAAACAAACGCAAAATGTTTATTTATTTTAGGAAGAATTTGATTTGTTGACAACTAAAAAAGTTTTAAGACGAATTTTCAGCCAAACGAGAGGAAATTGTAAGGGTTTTTTGAAAGGTTAAATGCGAGGCTAATGGAGTCATTGCAGCTGCACTTTGATCAATCACTAGCAAACATCAGCCCGGAAACGGATTCCAGTAGCTACCAAAATAAAGGCCAAAAACTAAAAGAAAAGAAAAAAATGACAGAAATAAGAAAATCAGACTTTAAAATAACAACAGAAAGATTTTTTTTACATGAACCTCTATGTGATTGTGATAATCTCTTACATATCGTGCACACTGTATAATATTTGCTTTAATATTTCTAAGGCTTATTTTGACAACTTAAAATTTTTTAGCCGGAAGTGTTTATTGGGGGCGTATTTTTCCATTTCTATAATCAATTTTAGGAAATTTTTATGTTTTTATCTTCTTTATGCACCCGATTAAATGGGCTATTTTAACGTTTTTACGTCCGAAGTAACTAATTCACGGCAGGTGATAACTGCGCAGTTTGTCAGAAAAAAGCTTTAGTAATAAACGTCGTTACTCACCCTCCGGCGAACAAATGAACCAGTGTGTCTCTTTGGCTCATTATTTAGCATACTCTGCCGTCTCGGCCTGCGGCAGAGTCGGTTTTCGCCCCGTCCCGCTGCCTCCTGCGTCCGTGAGGATGCGAGCGTCGACACCACCAACCAAGTCGACGACTAATCAGGCAGAGAGAGAGAGGGAGGACGGGCGAGACTCCGGTGATTCAGACTGCAGTGGGTCGACGAACCCCGCTCCCGTGTAACTTCAGCTCTCTTGGCCCGGATTTGGAAGTGTGCCGGGTTTAGGTACCGTCACTGAAATATCTCAGCTTCAGCAAACGGTTATATAGCACATCAACGGGTTCGACTTGATTGTCTCCTCCGCTTTCATCGCTGCATCAAGGGGGAAGGAGAGGGCAGAGCTCATAGTATTTACTGTACAATCATAGGCTGGAAACAGACGCTGCGATTGGTCGGATTGGTGTTTGACGTCACATTAAGACCGCCCTGATCATGCAGCGTTCACATGCTCAACACTGAATGAATCAGGCCTGGTTTGTATGGAAGCCCAAACTGTTCATAATT
>NC_050528.1:19325317-19438026 GCF_002922805.2 Oryzias melastigma
ATTATGAACAGTTTGGGCTTCCATAGGTTTGTGGGTTTGAGTGTAGTCTTTCTAGAAGACCACCATGACACACGCGTGTGTTGTGTATCTGGACATGTTTATGCTCTTAACACTCATAGATCTTTTAAAAAACAGTCTTAAAATAAGATTTCTGCAAACCGCAAGTTGGGATTAGAGGCACACAATTCCAAACACATATTGTGCTTACAAATCGAAATAAAGAACTTTGTTGTTTTGATATAATCATATTTTTCTGCACATCAATTAAGTGTTTTATTTGCTGTTTATCAACCAGTACAGCTTTCTTATCTATAGTCCAAGTCCCACTAGAACTATATTTTTTTCTATTGTAAAATCGTTCTTAGTCGCCTTTTGGTTAGGCTAGGCAGTTTTTAACCAAAATCGAAAAGCCTGTCATTTTGAATATATATATATATTTGCAGAGCTGCAAGATTTCACCTCTGAGTTGTGAGCAGGACTGTTAGCGTAGAAGTTAGCCTCCACTCAATTCCCATCATTCCTTTGTTAACACTCTGGCTATATCAGAATTCCCATCCTAATCCTTAACTACTAAAAAAACTATATAGTGCAGGACTATCTAGTGCCCTGGATTTTAAAAGCAATTCGGACACCATTTTCACAACTTTTTTTTTTTAAGGCAAGTATGGCATGATCGATTTCACAAAGTCAATATGAGCCCTTTACGTCTATGACTCACTGTGTTCTGATAATGAAAATGTTCATGGTTTATTAAAAAATTACATTTAAACACTTTTTTCCGCAAAACTTGTTCAAACGCAGTGCATTGTCTTCTATATTCATCAATGGAATGAGTGAGCATCAATGCACACTGGTTTTTTGCAAAGACTTCTGCGAATATTTCAAGGGCACTTGATTTTCAAGTTGTAAATTCAGACAGCATTACAAAATGGTGAATGCACTACATAGTGAGTAGTGAAGGAATTTGGACATAGCCTCTCTACCGCTAGCTTATAGCACCTCACAAGCCCAAGCTAACATTAGCATAGCGAAGCAATATCAGAGTTTTCCACCTGAACAGTTCTGAGCCAGATGGCAGCTCAGACGAGAAAAATAAAGACTTTAATGGATCCATTTGTCTCAGAAGTGAGACTTTGGCCCGCCCATGGCAGTTGTTGTGTCACAAACGTGAACAAAAGTAAACTTTTTTTTTTTTTTTATCTGCTCTTGATCCTATGACCTTTCTTTACTAAAATGGGATAGAATCTCACTAATTGACGATGTTGACTTAGCATGGCAATATTTTCATGATGAGTTTTTAAATCTCATAAATAAACATGCACCCATTCGCAGATTTAGGGTAAAAGGGCGCAACAATCCCTGGTTCTCCCCTGAAATTGATAACTTGATTAAAGATAGAGATACAGCCTGGTGTAGGGCAAGGAAAAGTCACTCGGAAGCTGACTGGCTTCATTTTCGTCAATTAAGAAATAAATGTACTCTTTTAATAAAAAAAAGCTAAATCTGAATATTACCTCAATGAAACATCTAAAAACTTTAACGATCCCAAAAAATTCTGGAAAACAGTTAAATCCACCTATGAGCCTTCACAAACTAACGATTTTCCAAACTTCTTAACAAAAGATGGAAAACAATTAACCGATAAAACAGCCATACTGGACTATTTCAATGATCACTTCATCTCAGCTGGATCTGTTTTTGATTCATCCATTCCAAATTCAGGAACCTCTGATTTAAATGCTGATGCCTTTGAAACAACCAAATGCCCAAACACACAATTCAATTTTACCGATGTGTCAGTACAAGAAGTCCTCAGAGAGTTAAAAAATATTGACAGTAGGAAGACAGCTGGACCAGATAAATTGGATAGTTTATTTCTGAAGCTGGCAGCTGACTACATTGCCGAACCTTTATCAGTCATCTTTAACCTAAGTTTCAGTTGTAGAAAAATACCGAAAGTCTGGAAATCTGCTTATGTACTTCCCCTTCTCAAAGGAGGAGATCCCGCAGAGGTAAACAACTACAGGCCAATTTCCAAGTTATGCATCCTGGCAAAAATCTTTGAAAAGCTGGTCAGTGAACAACTAAAGGACTACCTAGAATCCAACAGCATTTTATCTGAATTTCAGTCAGGTTTTAGAAAACACCATAGCACTATCACAGCGACCTTGAAAGTACTAGACGATGTTATACAGGCCCTTGACTGTAAAAAATACTGTGTAGCACTGTTTATCGACCTCTCCAAAGCATTTGACACTGGATCATAGTCTCTTGATAAAAATAATGAGTAATATTGGTATCTCTGAGCTAGCTGTTGCTTGGTTTACTGACTATCTTTCAAACAGGTCACAATCAGTTCAAATATCTGATTCTACTTCTTTTGCCCGTGAGACTCAGAAAGGTGTACCGCAGAGTTCAATCCTAGGTCCCATTCTGTTCTCTATTTACATAAACAACTTGTGTCATAATTTACCAAATACATCATATCACCTTTATGCCGACGACACTATCATTTATTGCTGCTCACAAACAGTAGCACAAGCTTTTGAGTTCCTACAAACTGCTTTTGACACTTTTCAGGCTCGCCTTAGATCACTAAAAATGGTTTTAAACGCGGAAAAAACTAAAGTGATCGTCTTTTCACACAAACGCGAGCCGCATGAGATCACTCAAGTACTTAAAACTGAAACGAACAAATCAATAGAAATAGTAAACAGCTACAAGTACCTTGGTTTCATACTTGATTCTGAGCTTTCCTTTAAAAGACATGTTGCCTCCTCACTACACAAACTAAAAATGAAGCTTGGGTTTTATTATAGAAATAAATCCTGTTTCTCTCTCAAAGCACGAAAGTTTCTGGTAGCAGCCACATTTCTGCCTCTGATCGATTATGGAGATGTTCTCTACATGAATGCTTCATCTGCATGTCTTCAACCACTCAATACTGTGTATCACTGTGCATTGAGGTTTGTAACCGGCTGTAGTCGTCTCACCCATCACTGTGAACTGTATGCCAGAGCAGAGTGGACCTCTCTGAGCATGCGAAGATATACGCATTGGATGACCCTAGTCTATAAGGCGCTACTTGGTTTGGTCCCCACATATCTTAGTTCCCTTCTCCAAAAAATCACCAGTCAATATGCCTTACGCTCAAGCGAAGTTTTTCTCCTGCATGCTCCCCGTGTCCGAACTGAATTCGGGAAACATGCTTTCAGTTTTTCTGCTCCCTCTGCCTGGAATTCTATCCAAACTGAACTGAAATTGTCTAATCTTGTTTCATTGGGTGTATTCAAATCCTTTTTGTGTAACAAAGAAAAAGAATCCCTACAAAACTGCTCCTGTTTCTAACGTTCACTGTAAAAAAGATTTAACCTCACTATCATTGAATTTCATAAATGTCAAGCTGTATATAATCTGTGCACTCCCCAAACTACTGTACTTTGTTATTAACTGTTATATTAAAAAAAAAAAAAAAGAAAAAAAAATCACTGTCACTCTATTGTACCTAAATTTTATATTGTAAATACCCTAAATTCATATCTGTGCTAATTTGTTTTACACTGTAACCATATTTATGAGACGTGTGCTGCCGACCTCTTGGCCAGGTCACCCTTGAAAAAGAGATCCTGATCTCAACGGGTTTTTATCTGGTTAAATAAAGGTTACTACTACTACTACTACTACTACTATAAGATTTGAATATAGAAAAATTCAGAAACGCAGTTTTAATCTTCAATTGTACTTTACTGTTTTTATTTGCTGTTTATCAGCTAGTACATCTTTCTTATCCATTGTTTGTAGAGTTAAACCCACTCTGATAAAAAATGTGTTTTTGATGTTTTTTAACATGTTTGTATATAAAGAAATTGAGCCTAAAATTCAATCTCTGAGTATTTCTTTATTCAAATCCTTGTGAGACAGTAAATATATTAGCAGAAGGATGAAAGCTACCAGGGCTGCCAGGCTGGAGGAAGGCCAAAGAGGAGGTTTATGGATGTAGTGAACAAAGACATAAAGGTGGCTGGTGTTAGAGGAAAGGATACAGAAAACAGGGTTACATGGAGGAAGCTGATTTACTGAGGGAACCCCTGAAGGGAAAAGCTGAAAGGAGAAGAAGTAGTTGTGAATCAAGAGCAGTGGAAAAAACGCTGTTGGAAGAAGCTTGTAGCTGTGACGTAGAAGCTACAACGTAGATGACTAGATCCATGTACGTCTTTGTTTTCCTCATCTGAGCTGGCATCTGGCTCAAAACTGTACATCTGGATACCTCCAATATTTCTCACCATTTGTCTTGCATCAGTGATGTTTAGTTGGGGTTGAGAGGGCCTTTAAGCTTGTGGAAGAGACAAACATGATGATGGGAATTGAGAGCAGGCTAACTTTGCAACAGCAATCCTGTCGACAACTCAGAGTCGCTTTTCTAATGAACTACAACATCTCTGCTGAAACTGTACTACAAAATGACACGGGTTCTTTTAAAATTTGGCTTAAAAACGCAAAATCATAATCAAAAGATCAGGGGGAACACTTTTAAAATAGATCAAAAGATTATCAAAAAAGAAGAGGTAAAAAAAATCCTATGTAATAAAAGTTAATTAATTTGTAATCACATTTTAGTTTAAAAAAAAAAAAAGCTAGATTATTCTTTTCCATTCAGATCCTTCCAATGAAACTTTGATTTTTTTTCACAAGTGGAAAGTTCCTCAGCTGACCACACTTAGAAAAGTTAAGTGGTGATCTAATAATGGACTTGATGGAATCCACACAGGTTTGTAATTGTCTGCATAGTACTACTGTCATGTGAGAAAGTAAATAATCTACAACCTTAATTTCTGAAAGTAACCTGTTTTGAGCATGGAAAGGTCTTGAACCTCTTTGAGAGGATGTAACGTGATTAAAAGTATAAAAAAAAAAAAATAGGAAGAAAGTATTGTGTAACTTCTATGCATTCCACTTCAAAAACCTTTGCGTTTAGAATTTGTGGTTCCATTGAAAACCAGCAAAGCCTCTCCTTCATGATGCTTAACTTACTTTTATGCTTAGAATATTCATTCAACCTTTGTAATGTTGAAAATAAACTCTTTTAAGGACACAAAAAACACAGTTTTATTTATTTATTGATTGATAAAGTGGGTTTTGGAAACAAAACTTAATGCTCCATGATACTTTTTGCTGATTAAATGTATTATGAGGTCATGCCAGTCCATGAAAAGATGTGAAAAATTATTTTTGTTTTTAGGTCAGAGCACCCCGTTTGATTGATGGTCATTATATAAAGTACAATGACAAAGAGATCCCATATATTTGACCTGCTGGATGCAGAAAGGGCCCTGTCCAAAAATAACTGAAGCAAAATGTTTCAGCTAATCCGATCTCCGTGGTCGTTGAAACCAGCACAGGGTCATAGTGACCTGGAGCCGATCCCAGCTGTCATCAGTCAGAGGCTCTGGGTATGTCTTCAGTCTAATGGAGGGCTGCAGCTGTGTGCCCACTGAACGCACAAAAGCTGGTGGTTCAAGCATAAGAAGTAGAAATCTCAACACAAATAGATTTTTAGATTGGGAAACAGGACCTCTGACCTCTGAAGCAACAGTACTAACCTGCCCTTCCCAAATATTTCCTATTTGGAAGGACTAAAATACTTTATCTTAGCAGACATGTCAGGCACAAATCAATAATCTGGATAAGAAGCTTATGTCAATCGTGAGGCATAAAGATGACAATATTGCGGCTTTGCAATAAGTACTGAGTAACTTTTAATCAATACTAAGCAATAGTATTGATTAAATTTAAATAAAATATAAATTTAACATGAAAGAGTGGTAAAAGTATTACGCAAGATACATTTAGCTCCCATTGAACAATAAGACAAAATGTTTATGCCTCTCTCTTTTGGCAAAACATGGTTGCAATGATTTTACATCCATAAGACCAGTACTATATATGTCTTTTAAAAGAAAAATACATTATTTTTTAAGTAATAAAAATGTGGAAAAAATTAAAATTTGTATCACTGGTCTAGTAGATCTGGATCAAAAAGATTAAAAACTAATTTCCCTTGATGTCACAAAATCCCAATTTTCTACCATTTCCATTGGAAGCCTTTCGTTTATCACATGATATAAAGACATGATGGAGTCACATTCGGACAACGCAAACCACCAAACCAGGGATGATATGCTAAGGATCAGCAGGATCTTGTGACATAAACACGGGAAAAAGAGTTTGATCAAAATGAAAAAAGTTAATGTAACTTTAGTGATCAAAGTGAAGTACTAAGCAGAACAAAAATCAGAAAAAATATAAATATTGTATCTTTTTTTTTTTAAACTGCTAAGAATTTAGTGAAAAACCTTGCAAAATGCTGTGTTAAATTAGCTGTATCTTTGTTTTTCCATTTTCTGAATTGCCATGGCCAAACATTTATAAACATTTTCCTTTTTGTCACCTTCAATTTCACAAAGTTTGACTTTTTCTGAAAATAGATTTAATTCCTGTGTCAATAATGAACAGATCTGGACTTATACCTTCTTTTTAAATACTATTTGGTCTTCTAAATCAATACTGCCAGTGCCTGATCAAAGTTCAACACATCCAAACAAATTCAAAAGATAGATAAGCAGCAGAAAGCATGGAAAAATCCCACAAACTCTTAACTGAATAAATCTACATTCAGTTTAGCAATGACTAGGATTATTTGATTTATTATGAGAGTGAAAATATAAGGATGCTTTTACTTGAAATGTACACATCAATGTAAAGTACTGAGATATTTTACTGGGCTTGAAATCAGACCTTAAAACTACACATAAAAACAACACACCCAACCAAAAAATGCAAGAGTTGAATGTAAATCTTATGATTCAATGGCACGAAGAGCCTTCTATAACCGTAACAAAGTAATGTGGTTATGTAATCTAGTTAGTCTCTTACCTTATTATGCAGAAAATTTGTCCTGCTCTTCTTTGACATAAATAAATGCGACACACAAACTATCTGAATGAATGAATATTGGCAAAAAAAAAATCAATGGTCTGCCGGAACCAGAGTATTTTGTATTCAGGTGTTCCCCTGAGAAGATAAGAAAGAGCAGATTTTTGCAAGTTGATATAAATTTAATTAGCCACAGCTTGAGTCTACACCTGATAAAAAGCTGAAAATTAACTTAAACTCTCTACTTCTTCCCCGCAAGGATTTGTGAAAGCACATTTAAAAATCACGAGATCAAAGTGTAGCACCCCAATTGGAAAAATATTAAAAGCACAACGTGGTTAATAAGTCTTATCACTGTGTCTTTATTGCGCTTTCATAAACATTTTATTCCGGAAAAGCTTCATAGCAGAAAAAGCTTGGAAATGGCTCATCTGGATTTATTTCCTGTGAATGACTAAGTCCACATTAACCGTGGAGAACCCATGAGGTCAAATTTGGCCACTGTTTTTAAAAATTTTTTAAATCTTAATGTTTTAATTTTTTTTGGACCGCTGTTAATTGCTACTACCCAAAATGAACAAACAAACAAAAAAGTAAAATTAACCTTAAAAGCCCAGAAGAAAATAGTTTTTTGGTTCTCTTGGGTTAAATATAAAATAAAATCTGGAAATATTTATTGTGTCCTCATGCATCATAAAAAAATTGTTCATTAAACATTTTTTTCTTTAAACTTAAAAAAAAGTTCCACCAGTTGGCAGATGTTACTTTCCACAAAGTTCATGTCCTTATTACCTCGTCTATCTGGTTCATTACAGCTGCAACATCCAAAGTGTTTCATGTTAACCATGTAATGCTTTGTCTGGTGATCTCACTTAAAATCCACTAACACGTGTCCCATGATATCCCACACATGCAGCATCTCATGATTTGGGTTGGACCTTGAACCAATAGATCTACAAACCTTCTAATGATGAGAGACAAGCTCAGAGAGCTGTTCGCGTGTCTGTGTGCAACAATCCATGCTCTCCATAATTTTGCAGAAATCCCAGTCGCCCCAGCAGGTGCCCTGGTTTGGTACAGTTCAAAGGAATGCAAAGGGCACCGGATTGCTGGCATAGAAAAGCAGGACGATGTGACAAAAATAGATTTTGTTTAAACTGATGGTTAATAATTAAATGGGGAAAAAAATCTAAATTTAGGAAAACATTTCAAAGTCTTATAAAAAAGTGGGTTGGTTTTTTTCCAAAATGACTTAGCATGACAGATTATTTTCCTCTCTTATATTGTAGGCATCAATATTTATTCAATTTTTTCCAACTTTGTTGTTAAGTTGATTAAGGCTAAAAAGATAGATAAAAGCATGTAAAATAAATCATAAAATCAAATTAATTATAAATAATAGATACATTTAAGAATATTCGTATCATAATTACCCAACCGGCCTTTGTTTTGCTCTTTAAAATACAATTTTACACAAATCTTTATCAAAAATTAATACATTTAATTTTTGCAAGTCAAATAATCTGTAAATATACTTTAAAACAAAATTAAATCAGCAATAAATGTACGGGTTCAGCAATTGAGCAAACAGTAATTCATTGTCGCAAACCTTTTATTTTATTTTCTACTGTTTGTTGTTTTATTAACTAATTTAATCAAATATTTACAAGAAAAAACAGAAAGCTGTGTTTAGCCAAAAGAATGCCAATTCATTTCTGCAAACAGAGACTTCCACCTAGTGGCTTTGCATGACATGACTATAACCTGAAAGTATGAAAGGTTATCCTTTGTTTTGATTAATATTTGTGTATTGTGGGCAGGCACCTAAATCCCCCAAAATTGAGCTCAGCGGGGACATTTGACTGTGAACTTGAACGTATCACAAATACTAAAACAAACTTATATGAATATGTCAGACAAAATTAAGTGTTTACTTCAAAATAACTAAAACGACCAAACTTTCTTAAGAAAAAACACCTACAAGTCTCTATTAAACTATCTGATGGGAATGTTACAGATGACATTGAACGTAGCATTGTGTCACGTGATACGCGTACAGCTGAGGGTTGTTGAGACAGGCTTGCCCGTTGCTAGCCACTTAGCTCCGTTAGCTGCGTTTAGCAAGTTTGGCAGAAATTTCTTCTAATATCAGTCTGTATTGATCTTACTTGACGGTAGGCCTATGTTAACGACATGGGGAGGATACAGGAGTCACGCCCGTCTCTTGTATCCCCTCCTGTCGCAATTTATTTACCTAAATGTCAATGTCATAATTTGTAGCTTGGGCTTAGCACAGCTACTAGCTTGTGCTTGACAAATACAAGGCCAAGGAAAGAGGGGGGAAAAAACAGGCAGGCCTCCGGGTGAGTAGCATTTACTATAATGTCTTTTTTCCGCCTTATTTACAACATTTACTGTGTTGGAAACACATTTTTTATCGTAATAGTAATCAAACTATAGAAATGCTAGTGCGCGTTTGATTTTTCTTCGTGCTGATCACGAGATAAGCGTCCAGGGCTTTAAAAGTACGATGACTGCAGTGGCGTTCGGATTTTTGTCCGTAAATACATCATTATGGCCCTCCAGGGAAATGAGGTTTGACTTGTTTATTTGACAGAGTTATGCAGAAATGACTGGTGAACAGTGTCAGTCCGTGTCAGTCTGTAGGTTGCACAGGCTCGTTTGCATTTTTTTCTCAGATTCCTGTGGTCAGGGAAAAAAAACCCTCATCTGTAAATACTGTTAGCATTATTAGATGTATACGGCTGTTTAACAGATGCATTAAGCAGAAATTGCATTAAATAGTAGCGAAGGGCTAAAAAAATCGGCTTATTTTTGTGAACAGTATTCTTAGCACTGCAGGTTGTTTGTTGCATGTAACAAATCATATCATAACCGATATTTTGTATTTAAAACAATTGCTGTAAATGTAACCCCATTATATAATCAGTTTGCCTGTTTCTGCAGGAAATTAAACATAAATGAAAACCTCTATTTTATTTAACAAATATAAAAGATCAGGAATAATCAGTTGATTTGAAATGCATTAAAATACTTTCTGAGATTCAATTAGTCTTTAATAGTGCAGCTTCAATTAAAGTCATGTATTTTGGTTTTTTTTTATATGATCTTGTAGCATTTTTTTCTTGAAGGACATATATAAAAAGTTAAAATAGCATTTCTAGTTTTTTTCTTAGTGAAATAGTGAATTATGAGCAAATGGAAAAAGAACGCAGCTAAAAAAAAAAAAGCCTGTAGCAGTAGAAGCTACAGTCAGCGGACCACAAGTTAGCTGCTCCGCTCCATTCCCATACATCCACTTGCAGACAAATAGTTCCATCTATGTCTTTCTTTTTCTCATTCAAGCTGGCATCTGGAAAGTGTACGGGCTGCATAGCTCCATTATTGCTCACCATTTTTATTGAGCTTGTAATGTTAAGTTGGGTTTGTGAGCAACTGGAAGCTGCTGGATAAAACGTAAGCCAAGGGATGATGGGAAATAGGGGAAGGCTTAATATGCGACTAAAGTCACATCCATAACTTAGAGTGGAATTTCTAATGAATAGACTCTTTTCATGGTGACGTCAGACAAAATGGCGACATCGTCGCTACTGTGTAAAGTGACTTCAAGCAGCTGAACACTTTTTAGCACAATTTTATGTAAATAATAAAGGGTAACCTTACCAACTGTAATGAAAAATTGTACAATATTTTTTTTCTTGATTAATGTCTTGCGTAAAACTGTTTTCCTCCTCTCTTATAATGTTAACATTTCAACATACAAATTTATGATTTCTTCCAATATTTGAGGTTTTATTGAAAATATCAACCTTTCATTTGAGCAGATGTTATTCTAGCATTTTCTATTCTGCCTTATTTTCATTTTGCACGTATTTTAAGAGTGATCGAGCACAAAAACTGATTAAAAAAATTCATGCTGGTCACATGTAATTCCGTTAGTTGGTCACACGTATTTTTATTGTGTACATGGCTAAATTTAGTTGTTGTAATAAAAAGTATTTGTTGTTTTATGGAGTATTTTAAGGGGTAAATATTAAAATAGGAATGTTTACCAAGTGGCACAATAAATATTTTAAGTCCATTTATGAAGCCACATATTTTCAACTTTCAAAAAAAAGTGCGGCCAAGAAAAAGTTCAGCGCTTTAGAATGATGTGGCATTAGTCACTTCATTATATATTTTTGACAGTTTCCAATTTTAATCCTTTTTTGACCTTTATTTTCCCACAGATCAGACATGGTTATGAGCAAAATCAAAGGGGAGCTACATCAGAAAATAATGCAACAGTAATTTGTTTTACTTTAATATAAGACACTCTTCAATTGTCTTGCTTTTGCTCTGTTTTCAGTGATTTTTTTTTATAGACATGAAAATTTAAGCAACTTAACAGGGCAGAAAAGATCTTCTGCAGCTCTACATCTCATACTGATGGTACTATGTATATTTTTTTATAGTATGTATAAAACAATTGCTGCCTTTAAAAGTGTAATTAAGAGGAAAATGTTAAGCAAATATTAGAGATAATACGTAGAAAAATGATTTCATAAAACTTGTGTAAAATGTAATACCACTGTAATACCACTGGACCTAGTGTAGATAAGTAGAATTAAGTTAGGGTTGTGTAAACAACTGTTTATGTAAATGTGTATGTATTTTTGTTTATATGTCCTTAATATTTATGTAAAAGATCATGATTTAATTTTGTTCATTTAGCAATAGGGGCAGAAGTTTTTTTCTTTCTGCTCCTTTTCATTTATTAACTATTTTGTGTTGATTTAGTATTATTTTGATGAAAGGCATTGTTACTAAATGAAATAAAATTTAAAAAAAAAAGCCGTAAAATGGCAATGATGTTGTTGTCTGACGTCATGTAAAAGGGTCTATTCCTGCCGCTCTGCAGAAACTATGTCTGACACAGGTGTTTTTATTTTTGGCTGAAACGGTACAGTCATAATTAAAAGATGTCTGGTAACACTTTGGAAATGACTAAAAAGATGATCAGAGTTTGACATTAATAAGTTAAATATGTGATTTACTCTTATTTGCATCAATTGTTTGCGGCGTGTTGGTACAGAATGTGGTTTATAAAGATCATTTTGAAAATACTATTTAGATTTATTTATTTTAATGGATAATGACAGCAAAAATAAATAATCAAAGTGAGCGGAAAGGATTAAATTGGATTTGAATGAGCCTTTTATAATATTTTTTTGGTTAATAATTGTTCATTCACTTTATCTGTTTTATACTTTGTGGTGCAATTTTAAAAAAATATGTCAGCTAAAAACAATGGTGATTGATTATCAATAATAATGCTTTCAAAATGGAAACACACTCATGTTCATTTAAAAGTACCTGATATAATCTGTTTGTCACTGCAACATGGCATCACTGATGCACAGAAAACACATTTTGAAATTCACATGTCAGCAATGTTTAATCATCTTTAACTCATGTTTTTTTCCTCTTCTTCAGCGTTCACTCTTTAGGTGGAGAGGAGGAGAAGGGAAGTTTGGGATCAGACCATCTTTCGGAGACTCTTCACCATCCTCTTCATCTCTGTTGACCTCAGATGAGCCATGTCTTCTTCAGGGTGCTGCCAGCTGCCTGGCTCTCTTTGTGATTATTCTGGGAACGCGGAATCTGACGCTTCTAAGGATTCAGAAGAGTCTGACTCTACCACACAAGCCCAGTATGTTGCCAAGGTTACAGCGAAGGATGGCCGCCCACTCTCCACGGTTGTCAAAGCAGTGAGCTTGCAGAGGTACAACAGAGCAGCAAAACTTTTTATGGGGCATATCAATAATATCATGAATAACAATATTTCCCCTCACATTTTTTGTGTTTTTGTTGTCCCGCACAGCGATGTGGGGATGTGTCGGATTTGTCATGAAGGAGCTGGAGGGGAGACGCTGCTTTCCCCTTGCGACTGCACCGGTACGCTTGGGAAAGTGCACAAGAGCTGTTTGGAAAAGTGGCTTTCATCCTCCAACACCAGCTATTGTGAGCTCTGTCACACAGAATTCACTATTGAGCGGAGACCACAACCACTCACACAGGTGAGAAAGGTCCAGATGCAAACATATGTGTCTCTTCCCCTTTTTATATAATGAGAAAAATGTTGTAGCTGTTAGAAATGTTATCATTTTAAAACTGTTGAGAAATATTTTTAGTGTGAGAATGAGATGGTAAATGGCGTATATTTATAAAGAACTTATTTTTTACCTTGCTATAAGGCCTAAAATATTTTGCAATCACAGTTCCTCGGCCATGCAAACACACATTCACAGTGGTTCAGCTGTCTTAAGCTCACTTAAACTCTCTTAGTTCTTCCTAAAATGTTTTCTATAGTTCTAATGTTATTATTAACTGGCAGTAATAATTTACTTGTAAAAGTGACATCTTTGTTTTTCCTGCTCTGTTTGTGCAATTGTAGAACATCAGTAAACAGGGTCTTCTTTTTGTGCTTATTTCTAACTTGTATAATTTTGACAAAATATATATTTATGGAGGGTAAAATATTAAAAGTTATATAAGGTTTAAGTTTATTTATTCTGGAATTATTATTCCAGAGGGAAATTATTCCTCCCTGTTTTTATTCATAGTAATGTTTAAAAGTTTTTAAAGTTTAAAAAAAATGTAGTTTTAGTGTGTTCAATAAATGTTTATTCTATTCAGCCCGTGGCATAAGGTGTGTTTTTCATTTTGGCCCCTGTGGTTGAGTTTGACACCCCTGGCCTAAGGGAACTGAATTTGCAATTTTCTGATCAGAGATCGACCGGTCTACCGCTGCACCACAGCCAACTTATCAACAAGATAATCTTATTGTTGAACTCCATGGCGATCTTGCACCTCCTTTTTATCCCTTTTTAAATATTATTTTGTTAATTATTTAGTTCAACTCAACATTTTTCAGATTTTATTTTCTGTTTGTCAAAATAAACCCCCACTTTTGTTAATTTTTTGGTGCAGTGGCTGAAGGACCCGGGCCCCCGCAGCGAGAAGCGCACGTTGCTGTGTGACATGGCTTGCTTCCTCCTGATTACTCCCCTGGCTGCCATCTCCGGGTGGCTGTGTCTGAGGGGGGCTCAAGATCACCTGCAGCTGAAGAGCAGACTGGAGGCCGTCGGCCTCATCGCCCTCACCATCGCCCTCTTTACTATCTACATCCTCTGGACACTGGTAACTGCTGCATTTCTGACTCCTTCCACTGTAACTGAGCTTAGAATCTGAAGAAACATCTCCTTATCTATGGAGCCACACTAAACTCAAACTTATGAACGTAGAGTCAAAGATAGTGAGAAAGCGAGATGAGGGACTACTAATTTGAAAAAATTTGTGTTGCAAATGTAAAAAAAAAAATTTGAAAGCAAATATTTAAAATTTTCATTTACAAATTATGTAGTTTTAGTCTTAAAACTTTACATTTTATTTGCAATTTAGGTAATTCTGATCTCAAAACTAAAACACTTTTTCACTATATGGAGTTTCTGTAGTGGTAACTATAGTGGTAAATGTAAGAAAAACCAGAGGACTTTCTGAATAATTTTTTTCTTCGTCTTCATCGGTCAGTTTTTTTTAATCCAAGTTTATTTAGAAGTAGCATGTTTGTGCATGAATGTGTAGCTCATTAAAATAGCAAAAGCTAACGTTTGCAGTTCTCTAACTCAAACAAAAACACGCAGTTAAGACATTTTTATGTGACACACATTCTAAAGGACCTACTTTGATTATCTTTTGATTTCAAAAGCGATCCTAGAGCTCTTTGATTTTGATTATATCGTTTTTTGTCAAAATCAAAACATAGTTTCTGCAGAGCGGCAGGAGTTCACTTGAAATTTACCTCTGAGTTATAGGCGGGGCCATTGATAAGGATAGACCCCGCCCCCATTTCCCCTTCTTATTGCAGAGAGCTCAGAGCTGAGACTGTGTGGCTGCCTAGCATACTTTCTATCTTTTTCAAACAGTTTTCGTTTGCTCCTGATTTACAATCATTTGAATAAAAAAAAATTCTCAGATGTGCAACTTTAGTTAAATACGTCCTCCATCATCAGAAATATGCCTCAAGAACTTGTTAAAAACGCAATTTTTATCTGAGTGGGTCTTTAACTGTTATCAAAAAGTCCTCCAAACTCATGTTTTTAAAGACTGTTCTGCTCCGTATTCAGCCTAAGTCCTGTCCAGCCTCATCACTGCTCTGTCTCAAATCTGTTTCGTCTGATTAAATGACGGCTGCTCTGTTTCTCCCTCCTGACTTTCCCTCCCCACCCCTCCCCTCCGCCACTCTCATCCCTTACAATCTCAGGTGTCGTTTCGGTATCACTGTCAGTTGTACTCGGAGTGGAGGCGGACCAATCAGAAAGTGCGTCTGCTCATGCCCGACATGAAAGGGATGCACACCACCCAGCGCTCGGTGCCGACCAAGTCGACCAAGAAAATGACTGATGAGACCATCGTATGAGTGCAGGATGGCTGGGGGAAAAAAAAGGAATATTTAAAAAAAGAAATACGACAACATCACAAGAGCCCACCCTGGTACTCTCTAAACACGAATTAATCACAATACTAAACTTTTGCACTTCATACGGACCATTCTGAGGAGGAAGAGTCCGTTCCTCGGCTTGTCTTTATTGGAGCACTTGGAGAAAACACAGTTTTGGCTGACCACAATGCTGGTTTCGGAGAAGAACTCATTCCAGAGTCGTCCGACGGGAGAACTGCGCCGTCACCGGACAGCCAGTGTTGGGACGCCATTAAGCGGACATGTGGATAATGAACTAAAGTTACAGACTTATGAAATAACAAGACACGAGCTAATGTAGCAGAATATAAATAATTCAGCATGCTACTGCAGTATAATATACACTACCTAATATTCTGATACCCCTTCACGATTTATCTAGCTGGTTTTAAACAATGGGCAAACGATAACCCTGCGGCAGATAGTAACCTTCAGTTCATGACTGATAAAGCTTAGATGTGAATACTGCTTTTTTTTTTTCTTTGTTTGACAAGTAGAGGACAACAGTCACTCCTACCCGAGTCCTTGTCTGTAAAATCTTATTTTCCTGTTAAACTTTTTATGTTGCTGTTGAAGAGTGAAAATCCAGCCGTGTTACTGTTGAAGTGACATGTGTCAAAGGCACTTGTGAGGGGATGACGCGGGACGGAAACTCAAGAACCGACGCTACGGCGGCGCCGGTAACGCTAGAGGAAGTATTCTGACAGGATGGCGTACCTTCTGGTGTCATAAGAG
The DNA here is from genome assembly GCF_002922805.2 of Oryzias melastigma. Classification (NCBI taxonomy): domain Eukaryota; kingdom Metazoa; phylum Chordata; class Actinopteri; order Beloniformes; family Adrianichthyidae; genus Oryzias; species Oryzias melastigma. The sequence continues at coordinate 19,341,528 of NC_050528.1, forward strand.
TATTAGCAAGCAGCCCTGCTCCACGTGTAAATGCACCATTCATTATAGAAAAAAAGACCGGTCTCATCACCACCAGATTCCAAACAAAAGTGGAGGATCAGTGTTTAAGAAAAAAAAAAAAGAATGCCAGTTTGAAGGTTTTGACCCACAAGTATCAGAGCAGGCTGGTGCTTGGCAAAAGTGCAAAAGAGAAATAAGTTTCTTAAAAAACATAAGTCGATGTATGCAGCGTAAAACTAAAAGTATTTTGTGTTTTTGTAGTCTTCCTGCTTCATCCATGGAAAGTTGGGTTATTGTGCAATAAAACATGAGGGACTCTGAAGTGGGGGCGTTTGTGGCTTTGCTCTTAAGGTAGTTGTTTGATGTTTAACCAATTTGTTTTCTGGACAACCGCAGTGAGAGTCTGGGGAGAAACTCAACGCTATATTGTCATTAAATACCTTTCACAAAAAAAATGAAGAAAGTGTCTATTTGCACATAATTTTTGAAATATGTGCGACCATTGCTGAACTTTTATTTTTGGACCCAAAGGAAGGGTTAAGGTTAAGATTACTGAATGGTTCCTGAGCGCGGCTTTTTCTGCAGCTCACCACTCCCCCAGGGGATGAATAAAAAACATTTCACACACCTTAGAGTGTGACAGCTCATAGGACTTTAAAGTTTGCCTTAAAAATGTGTGGCCAACAACAAAATTCAGCTCTAAAAATATGTGCAGGGAATCTATCAGAGTGCACATATTACGCGTAAACAACATGAATTTCCATCACTTTTTATGCACAACCAAAATTTTAAGTTGTCATTTAAGGTGCTAAGATTAGCCAGTCTAAAACAACAGAAAATTCTGCTTCCAGACACGATGCCAGAAACTAAAAACAAAAAGAAAGTTACTTACTGTTGACGAAATAAGTGTTTGATCACTTGCTTAAAAAGAAATCGACTGGTTTGTAGGTTTATTGGAACAGAAAATCATAAAGAGAGTCAAGAATTTAAATAAATGTATATTCATAAAAGAAATATTTGAACCGTCTTCCTGGAAAGACTTGGGCAATATCCAAATTCCTTCACTGCTCTCTATATAATAATATATGTATATATAGTGCATTCATCATTTTGTAGTTCTATCTGAATCTACAATTCCAAAATCGAGTGCCTGAGAAATCTCCCAGAACTCTTTGCAAAAAAACTAGTGTGCATCAATGTTCACTACATTAGGGAATCTAATGCATTGCGTTTGAACAATTTTTGAGGGGGAAATAAGTGTTTAATGTAATTTTTTAATGAACCATCAACATTTTCATCATCAGAACACAGTAGAGTCATAAATAAAAGTCGTAAAATCATCATGTTGATTAGATTTTCACTTTGTGAAGTCTGTGACGTCTAAAGAAAAAAAGTAGTGAGAATGGTGTCCAAATTGCTTTTAATATCTAGGGCACTAGATAGTTCTGCACTATATACAGTTGCAAGAGAAGTTTGTGAACTCTTTCGGAGTGAACACATGATGTGGTTTGCTTTTTATCTCAATTTAAATCCCAATGATGGAGAGAACATTACCTACTTAAATCACACCAATTTATGTTTTATTGAACACAATTAGGTGTCCGCTTTATGCATAAATCCAAGTAATTTCAAGGGTTCACATATTTTCTCCAGCAGTTGTAGTTTTTTAGTAGTTGGGGGTTGGGGTGGGAATTCTGACAGTCTTAATATTTTGTGACAAAACCCTTATTAGCAAGCATGGAGATCAGACGTTTCTTGTAGTTTGTGAGCCGGTTTCTGCACTTATAAGTTATTGAATAATTGTTTCCTCCACTGTTTAGATTTTTCCTAATTTTGTTTAATAATCAGATAAAATAATGCATTTATGGTGTTCTTGTCGTGAAAGAGTTTCACATTTAAACTCCACTTCTATGAAGTTTCAACAAAAAAGAGTAAAAATGTTGTTTTTTTCGTATACCTTATAATTATCCTGAGGTCAAAACTGCTCCACACCATCTTTTTTTTTACGTGTTTTTATGGACAATACTCTTCCATGCAGAATCATAAAGTGATAATAAATGCCACACTTAAAGTAATATTGGAAAATTTAATTTCATGGCACTAATATGATGTATGTGAGCAGACAAGCTGTTAAAACAAAAGAATATTTTACACGAAATGGAAAAAGCAGCAGCAGCAGCGTCACAACCACTTTTGAAATGACCAAAGAGAAGACAGAAAAATAGGAGTGCTGGTACGAGTGAAAAAGGCAGCGTTTAAAAAAAAAAAAAAAAAAGGCCTCCGGCATGCGGTAATAACCATCTACCAAACATATGTCAAAGCTTACAAGGTCTCAGGCAAGGTTCCTCTGCTGCTCTGTCCTACAGTTAGCTAAGTTTTGCAGCTGCTTACGCTGTACCATCAGTCCTGTTTTTGCAACAGAATGTAGCGGGCTGTACCTGGGTCAGATTACAGTTCGATATCAAACACGTCTCTCTGGGATTGATCAATTTGTGCCTTGATGTAACTGACTCCACTGATCTAAAAAAAAAAAAGTGCAGTTTCAGACAAACGTTGCACCCGGGGCTGGATGGAAGCATATCAACACGGAAGATTTCAATTAATAATTGACCCAGGTGAGGAGGGACGGTTGCCGTGGGTTACAGGTTCTGACAGCACTGTAGTTTGCTCCCTCTCTGACCGTCTGTGGTTGGTGGAACGCTGATGTCCACCACGTTGTTTCCCGGAGACTCGTCGTGGGCAGATCGCTCAGCAATCTGTTTCTGTGATACAATGCGGTAGATTTCTGGAAAACAGAAAAAAATCAACCCAAAGTCATCACACTTGAGCCTCAGGTCGTTGCCTTTCAAACCATGTGTTAAAAAAACCTGAAACCTGAGCTGAAAGAGGAAGTGAATGATCCCAGTAAGGAGAAGTTGACTACCGGTAGTAGCTTTTTTGTCAAACTAAAGGACAGTTATTAAATTAGTGAACCTTTTGGTTTTATTCATTTAACATTTCAACCATTCTCAAACTCAAATCTTGCCGGTAACATTTTCAAAATAATCAACTTGAACAAAAAAGCCTCTAAAAGATTCAGATAATGCATCATCTGATTAATGAAATAATGTGACGCCGTTACAGCCCCGCTGAGCAAAAAGATGTTAATAGTGTGAGGGAACTCTAGTCAGCCTGTAGATCCAGGCTATGTCTGTTGCCGTGGTAACCAGCTCTATCAGGAGCAGAAAAACCCAGTTTCCTCAAATGTTTTGACTAATTCTTCTGCAAAAACAAAAGCCGTGAACGCCGTGTTTACCTGTGGTTCCTGTTGGTTTTCTAGTGGTGTCAGCTGTGTTGAACACACTCACCTGTGAGGATGTTTTTAAAAGCTTCTTCAACGTTTGTTGAGTCCAAGGCGGAGGTTTCTATGAATGACAGATTGTTTTTCTCTGAAAACAAAGGAAAGATTAGAAAAGTTTTTTATTAAACACTTAGAAAATATGTTTTTAAAGGTAAATAAAATCAGTTTATAAGTCCCACTCCAATCATCTGTTCATCTATTGTAAAAAGTAAAACATTCCCAGTGGAATGTTTTAATTATGATTATGCTGTTTTTGCCAAAATAAAAAAACGCTTGTTTTTTAGAACAAAGTTTGTGCAGTAAATTATTCAAAATTCACCTCTGATTTGGCGGGACTGTTGGCATGGAGTAAGCCTGTCCTCACTTCCCATCATCCCTTTGTTTACACTCTCCCTCTAGCTTACAGCCCCTCACATCCCCAACTTAACCTTAGCAGTGCACTTTGGAGCCAGATGTCAGCTCGGACGAGGAAAACAAAGACGAACATGGATCTATTTGTCTACAAGAGGATGCATTACAAACGGAGCGGAGCATGGAGTTTGTACCCTGCCGATTGTAGCACCAACATCGCTGCTACAGGCTTTTTCAAACTGCATGTTTTTCCTTTGCTACTGATTCACAACAATTTAAATACAGAAACACTCAAAAACATAATTTTAATACTAATTTTCTTCATTTATGTTCTCTTTCAAGAGAAAAATGCTACAAGAACATGTTAAAAACACGACTTTCCTTGGAGCAGGTCTTTCAATTCAGTTTATTTTTGATTCAAAATAAAACCTAATGTTGGTGCAATAAAGTTTTTATGGCCTAATCCAAATTCTTCTCCTACGGTTTCTCCCTACCTCTCCATCCGTAGGGGGATTTGAAGTGGTAGGGGTGTCCGAAATAGTTCTTTTAAGGGCGGTGGGATGCAGAGCCCTCCACTGCGAGGGTGTTCCGCATTGCGAGGAGAAGCCCTTTTCTTCATGTGGGTGTGCTCTGAAGCACAGATGTTCATATTTAAATGAAGCAATGATTTTTGTTTTAGCATGACCTTTTTAAAATTACAAAACTGATGTAGTTATGTATTTCGAGAGCTAGCAGTTACGCAAATGATTGATGATGTCATCGAGTGGGAGTGAAGTCTGAATTTTAAGACACCGTTTTACTCTCCATTCGGAGGGCCAAATGTAGGGCAGGGGAAGTATTTGGATTCAGCCAAAATCGCAAATCCTATTCAACATATTTCTAATCATCCATTCTAGAGCAGAAACTCCAAACTTGTGGGGGTTGTTTGTTACCTGCAAAGGCCCGGGCTTCGTCTGTGGGGACAGCCCTAAGGTGGCGCAGGTCACTTTTGTTGCCGACCAGCATAATAACAATGTTGTTGTCGGCGTGGTCTCTCAGCTCCTTCAGCCAGCGCTCCACGTTCTCATAGGTCAGGTGTTTGGCTATGTCGTAAACTAACAGCGCCCCCACTGCACCTCTGTAGTATCTGTAACAGAAAAAACAAACTGCTGCTCAACAGGAAGGACTGATACAGAAGAGCTGTGATGAAGCCCCCGCCTCCAGCTCTGCAGTAGAAAACACATACGAGATCGGACCCTCAGCATGGAGGATTCTGGCTCCAAAGCTGGACTCACGCTGATGTGATGGCTCTGTAGCGCTCCTGCCCTGCTGTATCCCAGATCTGAGCCTTTATCGTCTTGCCGTCCACCTGAATGCTGCGCGTGGCAAACTCCACCCCAATAGTGCTTTTGCTCTCCAGGTTGAACTCGTTCCGGGTGAACCGAGAGAGAAGGTTGCTCTTCCCGACGCCAGAGTCTCCGATCAACACGACTGTGGACAAAGACAACAGATGAATTACTTTAGTCTTTTATTTTAATTTTGTATTTGTACGTAGTGGATTAAAGGTCCAGTTTTAGTAAAAACAACTGTCATTTATGCAAAATATATTAACTATAAGTTTATAAAGTGAACTTTTAAAGGTAAAAGCTAAAAAGCAGTTTTTTAACTATGAAAGTTTGTACCACTTGTGCTATCCAAGGCATGTTTACATTAAAAGTATTGTCATCTGGACCCCAATTTTTCTCCTCCACTTTTTTATCTTCCCTGGTATCCATGGCAGACATGAAATCCTCTCCACTTCTGTCCAACTTTGTCAAGGGAGGGATCACACATCATTATAAGAGTCGGGTCATTTGGACCCCATAAGAGAGCACAAGGGTTAACGTGATTACCTGCGGTTTTCCACCAGGTATAAAAAATTTGATTTATATAATGGAAAGCCATTTTTCTGACTTTTTATTTTAAGTTTAATGGCCCAAACAAAAAAGTGTAAACCACTTAACAAACAAGGGGATGTTACATCCTATAAATAAACGTGGAATGTACTTTTACATATATTAAACAAAAGAAAATACAAACAAAAATAGGACAAAGAAGGAGAAAAAAAAAACAGAAAAATATTTTTTGTTAAGGTATTCATTGGTTTCTTCACCAAAAACTTTAAGAGTAAAATATAATTATTATTTAACTCCTACTCTTATTAAAAATATCTACCGTCATAAGAGGGGAGGTGATCAGTTTTTCTATTACTTCTTAGTTTATTTTTCTTGTTTCTTTTTTTTTACTTTGAGGGAATTTTATTTGTAGGTTACGATATGATGTATATCATGATATATTCCAAGATTGTACCAAAACATTTTATCACTATTTTTTTTAAGAGTTTAATTCTACCTGAATATAAATGCACTTTTCATGGTAATAAAATTGTAAAATTAATTATATTTAATCATCACAACGCCAAGCACACTAACTGTATCTCATATTGTTTTTACCCACACATTTATGTTGCTTTTCTTTTGGTAGAATAAAAAATATTTGCTCTTATAGGGAACAGTCAATATTGCCTGATTACCTCAACAAATTATTTATCAGGATAAGAAAAAAAATAGAATTAATGTGCTTTAACCAATAAGGTTCTATAATTGAAGGCATAGAGTGGTTTATTTTCAACTTTGCTAAATAGCTTATCCACTACTAGTGGGATTAGGTGGAAAACAAAAATAAGACGTTGAAGAACGCTTGTGAATAATTAATTAAATATATCACCTTGTCAGCATTTTAAATATACACATTGCCAGATAAAGTATTGTGATACATCGCCAAATCCATTTTTGTTCCAATCCCAATATTTAATGGACTTCCACTCTGTTTTTCTGATTTGTCAGCCTTCCAAAGTCTTCTGCCCCCATATAAATGTTCTAGATCCTCCACTGCTTAGTTTAAATCCTCACTTTTATATTGTCTCGTTTATTCTATTTTTAAATCATAACCTAAACACGAGTAAATCATGTTGTTGACTGCTGTAAATGTCATAAACAGCTGCATAGTTAAGCCAGCAGTCTCTTTGGGGACTCCTTTGTATGAAGCAGCAGAACTGATGAGGATGATTAGAGCCCTGCATTGTTTTCAGGAACATGGGTTCTGGTGGAACAGATGGGCTGTGCTCTGCAGAGGTGGAGGCGTTTTGTTTTTCCTCTTTCCTCGACAAAGGGGAAACGGAGCCGAACTTTGCGTCCCAGCGGACTCCGGCTCCTCCAGGCTGCAGGAAGCCGATAACACGCCTCATCAAACCCTGAATCGACAGTTCCAGGCCGCCTTGCCCTTCCTGCTTCGGACGGGGGTTCGGATGATGCCTCGGTGGAGGAGGCAGAGAGGAGGGAGAGGAGAGGAGAGGAGAGATCCCTCGCCTCCGGCAGATGCCCTATTCATCCCACAGAGGATACTTTGTTACATGTAAATGGCCTTTTTGGCTCCTGCAGGCCCGGGATGTTAATGTGGCTCAGGAGCCCAGAGGAGGATCAAAGGAGGCTTTCTGGACCTGGTTCTCACACAAAACCTGATGATTGTCAAAATAAATACAAATAAAGTTAGGATCCTCGTGGCTCCTATTGGTCAGTAGATGAAGGCCCTCAAAAGAATAAACAAACCTGATTCACGACTTCACGTCAGTTTAATAGATTGTTTGGGTGTCGCGTGCGTTCCCGTCAGACTTCGCTGCGGGCGTTCAGATTTTACGGCATTGTGTTAACAGCTGGATTGGAAAACACTATTCTGTTTAAACGCAATCCGAGTCAACAAATTAACAATCACAGTTTTAAGAGGCTATACATAAAAAGATGAAGGCATCCTCTTCCCTTCTTCTGCATGCGTTTCTCTTTACCTTTGAACAAGAAATCGTATTCGTCGTCTCGGTTCCCCATTCTGGACCAGGCCACTCCGACCGTTCGTCCCCGGAGGAGGATGAGGGAAAGTGTGGGGATGAAACGTCGCTATCTGTCAGGGAAATATGGTTAAAGGTCTGTGCGGAGACGCTGCGCCAGTGTTGTCGGCTGTCAGAGGGGGGAGAGCTGGGAGCCCTGCAGAGGGAGGGGACGAGCCCTGCAATGCCCATTCTTTCCACGCGGGGCGCTCTTTAGCAGCATGCCAATGGATGATGGAGGGATGGGGTCTGCAACCTGAGGCTTTCAGCCATCGGTTGTGGCTCTTTGGCTTTAGAGAAATAAGATAATGCTTAAAATAAATAATAGATTATATAAGATATGTTTTTGTTTTATTTATACTTGAACAAACAAATGTATTTGTTTTTGACATAATAGTAACAATACTATAAATGCAAATCAGTGTCTTCTTTTTCTAAAGGGTGAAATAAGACTTAATGGCTCCTACTGGAATGTTTTCAGTAATAAATCCTTCAAAATGGCTCTTTAACAGTCAAAGGTTGCAGACCCCTGGTCCAGATGCTGTTCTAAGGCTGAGTTCTTTAGGTATTTACATGCATTAGGGGTGTAACGCTTTATCAACCAAATCAATTTGTATTGTTATCCATCCATCCATCTTCTTGTCTGCTTTTTCCCTTTTGGGGTCGCGAGGGTGCTGGAGCCTAACCCGGCTGATGGGCATAGGCAGGGTTCACTGTGGACAGGTCGCCAGTCTGTTGCAGGTAACATCCTCCAGTCCTATGCTCTACCCAGCTGTCCAATGTCAGCTGTACTGGTGGTGTTAAAGATTGATTGACACTCCTGCACAAAAAAGTATTGGCTGCCAATGAGATTATAAATGAGGAAGCGCATTTACGCTTGATCTCTGTCTTTCCAGCGCTGGAAAGACACCAGGTTTTGTTACCAGGTGTAGCAGCCTTGACTGAGGCTGATCTTGGATCCCTCCAGGATGTACTTCAGTGTTGCTGGTAAAAATTAATAATAATAAATAAATAGGGGGGGAAAAATAGGCTCTTGGTTTTCTTCTATTTATTTCAAAACACTTGAAGGGAGTTTTGTCATTCTTTAGTCATGGGTCTGACTCTACAATGTAAAAAAAAAATCACAATTAGCTGGAATATAACTGAAAGCTACTGTGTCAGTTAAATGATTAGATTTTCGTTTTTGCACAATTTTATCTTGAATATTAAAAAAAATGTCAAAGCTAAAAATATCAAGTACAATGATGCTGAAAACATAGAAATAGAAAAAGGGGTAACTGTTAGTGTGTAGTACTTCTTTGAAGTTGAGCACATTTTAAAAAGTTGATGAGGACAGAATTAATTTAGCACCAGGGCACGCAGCAGTTAGATACACATTTATTAATTTAAAATAAATTAAATCCCAATATGAGCTCTAAACACGAATTAGAGACTTGTTTGATTGCTATCACTGTGGTTATATCTATATATTTTTAGATTCATTATATCTTTTGGTTATCTGTATAACCAAAATAAACCATAATAATCTGGCGGCAGACATCAACAACCTGTACCGGAAATCCCCAACCGGAAGCGGAAGTCCCCCTTCCATAGAACTCGAAAAAAAAGATTTACCTTTTTTCCCGTTTCAAGCTTAATCTTTTTGATTACAATATGAAACACTTTTGAGCAATACTGCGTTAACGGAGATACTAAAATGTTAAACGAAGCCCCGCCCCTAAATATCCTGCGCACCCATTGGTTCACCGGACAGTCAGCTGCTGCTGCAAGGACGCACGTGCTTCGTTAAGGACCAAGATGGCAGCGTCCGTGTGTCGGTGTTACGAGGTTAGTCATCATTCATATGCTTATCTGGCGCTGTCCGTTTTGACATGCATTGTTTTAGCGAAATAAAGAGTTTTTTGTTATTTAGACTCGTATCTGACATGTCCACAGACGTTTCATTAGTGTTGTTTTAGCCATGTTTAGGTCAGACATCGGTAGTTGAGGCCTTGTTGCATCAGAATAAGAGCTTTTCAGCGATTCTGCGAAAAAATACAAGTCAGGTCTGAACATTGTTTTAGTTTAGGTTAGATAATATACGAGTTAACAGCTGAGGTCAACCACAGCAGTTTAAGATAAACAACTGCTGAAACAAGTTGACCTCAGTTGAGATTAATTATCATTTATTTTACTTTTCAAATGTTGCACGTGACTTTATGAACACCAGCAGAATAAATCTGTTAACATTTAGTTTCGTCAGTCCCCAAAACTGAAGTTTATAGGATAAAATCGAACATACTTTGGAAGATGAGAACAAAAACAGTGCTTTTAAAAAAATAGCAGTATTGTAAACCTTTTGATTTTTGAGGGGTTGAAACAGGAGTAACTACGTTGAGTTGGTATTACTTAAGAAAACAAGTTACTGACAACATAATTTAAGACCCAAATAAAATGTAATAAACTGTTTTTGCTTTCTGGAGCGGAAATAAGATTTGCAAGTTCAAAACTATAGGATTCTTGCTTCTATTACACTTACAGATGTACAGATTTAAAAAATATTAACATCTATATCAAAAGATTAATTAAACTAGTTAACTGTGGAGCCCTAAATAAGATTTAATCGTTGAACATGTGAGCTATTAAGTGCTGGCTCAGAAGCAAAAATTTATTTTGACTGATTGACTGTTGATATACACACATATTTATGTGTAACCAAGAACAAAAACCTTATAGAAAGAGCTGCATTGTCTGCAGACATTTTACCACTAACCATAACCGTAATTACGTCTGAATAGTCACTTCCTTCAGCTTATGAGGAAGTGTTTGAGGGTCACTGCACCTGTAGCTTGTAAGATTGTAAAAGAGGTTAATTGGTCTTAAGAATAAACTTTAATTGAACTTGTTGGAACCTTTGGATACATCAATTTTAGCTTAAATCCATGTCTGAAATTACTTATATTTATACCTTTAACATTATTTGTTCAATTTCTTAGCTACTTGGCAGAAATGCCTTGGCTCTCTGGTCTCGACCTCTGGTCTCTGCGGTGGGAAGAAGGGGCGTTTTCAGGTCATGCGGGAGCCCAGCTGCTGCACAGGTAAATAATGACAAGTGTTGATCATGTATGTAAAATGAATAGTACAGGAATATACCAAAAATGTAAAATTTTGAATATTTGTAGATAGCTTCTCTTTGTTTTTCTTTGTCACCGTTTATCTCTTAACTTTATTAGTTATTCATGTAAGTCTTGTGTGTCAAATTTGAATTTTTCTTTGTCTCTTTAGGTCCGATATGCTTCAGGCCGTAAAGGTTTCTTGGGAGAGTTCGTTGATAACCTCCGCCAGGAGTTCAGTAAAAACCAGGAGATGAAAGACAACATCAAGAAGTTCAGAGAAGAGGCCAAGCGGCTCGAGGAGTCGGATGCCCTTCAGCAAGCTCGCAGGAAATATGTGAGGATTTGTCATCTAACTTGGTTAGAATTTGGTCTCTTCAGCAGCTGATTACAACTTTTTTCTTTTAGAAATCTATTGAGGCTGAGACGGTGAAGACATCTGAGGTGTTTAAGAAAACCTTCGGTTCTGTTGCTGAGACTGTCAAAGAGGTAGTAGGCTACTAGAGAAATAAAAAACATAGATTTTTCTAAGCATACATCTTAGCACATTGAATGACTCTCCACTCTTCAATTAAGTTTATCTACTTGAAGTTTAATGCTTCTCTGTATTGTGTAAAAGAGTTTTGAAGAGGTCGGACGCACAGACATCGGGAAAAAGATTAAAGCCGGCATGGAAGAGGCAGCCAAGACCGCCGCACACTCAGCCGAGTCCGTCTCCAAAGGGGGAGAGAAGTTCGGCACAACCAGTGCGTTCAGAGCCATCTCACAGGTCAGGAATGAAAACGCATTTTTGAAACATTTCTGACTCACTAAACAATACTTATTTTATTTCCACTTAGTAAATTCTCATTTCAACTTTGTAGAGTGTGGAATCCATGAAGAGAGAGATTGACGTGGAGGATGCCGGCCCTTACAGGGCTCCTGCTCAGCTGAGGATGAGGAGCGACTTTGGGTTTAAAGACGTCGATGGTGGGACCAGAGTGTTTGAGGCCAACGAGTGAGCAATTTTGGGTTTCATTTTAAATTTCCAAACAATTACAAATTGTTTGTTGCTGAATCCTTAACTAAAGTATTTTCTTCAACCTCTTTGTGCCATAGAGAGGCCATGGGTGTGGTCCTCCACAAAGACTCAAAATGGTATCAGCAGTGGAAAGACTTCAAAGACAATAATACAGTTTTTAACCGTAAGTATATTTATCAGCCAAATGGAAAGAACTGTAATATTGTGAAATATTTTCATCTAAAAAGGGATGTAGTTGCCTAGAAATGACATCAGGGGGCGGCAGATCAACAGTATATTCTGTACTAAACTGCAAGCTTTTGTGTTTATTTTAGACTTTACTTTATAAACTAGCAAAACAAAATGCTTTCCATTTTGAAATCAAATTCATCCTCATCTTTATTTTTCTTTGTCTTCAGGATTTTTTGAGATGAAGATGAAGTACGATGAAAGTGACAACGCTCTGATCAGAGCATCCAGAGCCATGACTGACAGAGTCACTGACTTTTTAGGTAATACTCCTTAAGATTCCATATTTATTTATATCAACAATAAAACGTTTTTGCTTAACTACTAACATAGAAAAATTACAACTTCTTGCTGACATCTATCTTTTAATTCTTTTTCAAATTTAGTGTGATGTCTCTTTTGAGTCTGTGTTGCTCATGTGTGTCTCCAGGTGGTCTTTTCTCCAAGACGGAAATGTCCGAGGTGCTGACAGAGATCCTGAAAGCTGACCCCAGCTTTGACAAAGATTCTTTTCTCAAACAATGCAAGAAAGACATCATTCCTAACATACTGGAGGTGAGCAGAAGCCTCTAACCTCTCAGCTTCACCTGTCTTTGCTCAGTTTACATTTAAACTCTTATTCTTATGAAACACAGACCTTCTGTTTTAGCTCTGGTTCTGCAAAAAGGTTTGTTGCTTTTATCAGAATGGGGTTTCCATATCACTTTATTATAACTTAGAAGACAAATGAACTATATGTGATGATGAAAACTGTTACTCGTAATGGGAGTTTGCTCATTTGTTGCTGACGGTGATACAGTAATATAATATAACTCTCCTTTAGGTCACTTTTTGTGAATCATTACACCTGTGTGTCACTTGTTTCTCTGCAGGCTATGGTCCGTGGAGAGCTGGATGTATTAAAGGACTGGTGCTACGAAGCAGTAAGTTTTATACAAACACAGCATTTAAATTGAATCAGTTCTTAAGCTCCAATGTTTACAGACTCGCTGTAGATTACAGATTAATAGACACTTTTATACATAATAGTGGTGGAGGACTTTATCATTATGGATCAGAGGTAAACTGAATTTGTTTTAGGTAGATGGCAGAGTCAACATGGCATGATGAAGGTTAAACAACTTTTTCTTTTAGATTTAAATAAGAAAAATACATTATATAAATGCAGATCAACTTATTTTGACCTTTTATTTTCAGTTAAAGCTGTCTCAGTAAGATATTTACCATTTTACCAGTAAGATAATTACCATTTTACTGGGGTATTTCTTTGACCATTGTTAAAGTGATTTCTGCAAAGACAAACATCTTTAGAAAGAAAACAAACACAAACCCAGAGTGATATTTTCTCGCACTGTCACTAAATCTGCCGTTACTCACATTTATTAGAATTTTTTGTTGCCTATGTTACAGAAAAGAATCGATCTATAAGAGTCTTTTCAAACAGTCAACAATAATTATTCTTTGCAGCCATGGGAAGTTTCAGTCAGAGTTCCTGTAGGAGTTCTTATCAGTTTGCATGTAAAACTTCCTTCCTTTCCTGCAGATGGTGCACAGAAAATCCCAGCAAAGCAGATTTCATGCATGCAGGTCAAACAAACTGTAATTGTAGGTTTAAGTAGTAGTTATGATAATAAATCAAATGGGTGTTTCTGGTGCAGTTCGGTGCTGGGAAACATAATATGAAACCAAACGTTTTAAGAATTTTATTATTTTGTTGTTCAAATTTTTTTTTTTTTTTTTGTTTTAAAATATAATATGTTGAAATTAGGTCAAATAATGAATGCTGTAACCTGTCTCAGTCACTTCAAGGTCCGGTAAAGGATAAAACTCAGGGTTTAAACAGTTTGTAGTTGAACACAGTTTCTCTTTTTCTTCAGCTTTTCAACATGATTTTTGTGTTTGTTGTCTTATTCTTGTGAGGTTTTGTGTTGATGTGTGTTCATGTTTTTGTCCTCAGACCTACAGCCAGCTGGCCCACCCCATCCAGCAGGCCAGAGCTCTGGGGCTCCTCTTCCAGTCTAAAGTCCTCGACATCGATAATATAGATGTAAGTTATTTTAGCAGTTTGTGAGAGTCATCAAATACACAAATGGTTTCTCAGGTTTTATTTAGACCAAAATCAGTTTTTCTGTCAGTTTTTAATTTAAGTATTTTTTTTTTTACTAGCATTTTTACATTTTACTTTGAATCATTACCTTATTTCCCTAACCAAGCAAAATCAGTTTTCAGATTGAAATTTGTCAACATAAATCCATATTTCTTATTGAATCAGAAATTGTCCAGACTGCAGACTTGGTTTCAGGAGGTTTTTAGAATAACAGCATTACTGAGTTATTGTTTTTTATGTTTTAAATGTCAACTTCTTTTAGATGAGAGTGACTCACGGCTCAGTTGACCTTTCATAGATCGGTGTAAATAGAGAACACCATTGTATCTTTACTGTTTAAAGACCCACTCCAATGAAAATCATGTTTTTTTTACATTTTTCTGATGATTGAGGACATATAAAACAAAAAATAATCTTAAAATTATTCAAATTGTCCTGAATTAATACACATATAATACATCCAACCTACAATCAGGACACATTCTCTCTGCTCTGCTTCATTCTGATGCATCCACTTGTAGACGACTAGATCCTTGGATGGCATCTGGCTCAAAACTAACAATAGAGAGTGTAAACAGATGGATTATGGGAAATGGGGTCATATTTATTCTGCGGCAATGGTCTTGCGCTTAACTTGGAGGTGAATTCTTATCAAACTATTACCATTTTGCAGAAACCGTCCTAGAAAACAATTATTTTGGCTAAAAACGGCGTAATCATGATTAAAAGAGCACTGGGAACATATTTACACTAGATTAAAAGATGATCGGATTAGAACTTTAAGTGATTCTTGGATGAGAGTTGAGGGTCTGAATCATTTTCAGCAAAGCGCCTTTGACTGATCATGTCTTTCTTTGCTTCTTGATCCCGTAGCTGGCGATGGGTAAGATGATGGACCAGGGTCCGGTGCTGATCATCACCTTCCAGGCTCAGGTTGTCATGGTGATCCGCAGCCCCAAAGGAGACATTGTGGAAGGAGATCCGGTCAGTCATGTCTTGCTTCCTTCAGCAGAGCAGTAAATCTAATAGATGCAGCAAATCCCCCTGATGGTTGAAATTAGATCAGCTTTCAGGATGTAGCATTAGTGTGGTGCAGCAGGATGCTGGAGTGTATATATATCTAATGTTAGTTAATCTTCTTTAAACACCGGTTGTCAGTTTTTAACTAAGTCTAACAGAATCTGCTCTCCAGCTGTGGGTCTAACTGGGATTCCTGCCTCCACTCAACAGGAGAAGGTGATGAGGATGATGTACGTTTGGGCCTTGTGTCGTGACCAGGAGGAATTAAACCCCAGCGCAGCCTGGAGGCTTCTAGACATGTCCGCCTCCAGCACCGAGCAGATCCTCTGAGAGAAAGGACGCGCGCAGGTGGAGGAGCTTCAACCACCTGCTGCATGCAGTACATGAACTCAAAAGGACAGAGGGAAAGACTGCTTCTGTGGGACTTTTTGCACACATTCCCATCTACGTCTATGTCGATATAGAGGAACTTACTTGACTTCATCGACAGGCATATAGTGTTCAGCTTTACGGGCATTCATTTTAGAATAGATAGAAACAGGAAAGGAAAAGGAGAAGAGACGATAACTTCAGATGGTCCTCAAACAGCAAGATTCAAAAACACTCCTGGAGTGTGTGGAATGTGGGAAAATGAAATGAAACAGACTAGATTTCAGGCTTTAATCTAATAAAACTACTGTCAGTGAAAGCATCACTGGAGACCATTTTATCCAGCAGTTAAATAAGCTGACATTAAAGGTGTCCTCTCGTGTGACGACAGAAGCTCCGCCCTAACTGGTACATTCCATTTTTCTTTGGACCTCCAGCCAACGGGGGACCAAAACCGGTACGAAGTAGTCTGGCCTAATGGGTCCATTTTATAATGGAAACGCTCAAAATAGCATACCGGTTTAATCCGGTCTGGACCGCTCAGTCCCAACCAAATGAAGTCAATTCAGTCGTCCATTTATGTTTTTGTTATACAGACGCCGCCATATTGGAAACAGGAATCACTATTAAGCAGTGATTGGTCTTGAATGAATGAATCTTAATTATCTTAATTATCATTTTAATGGCAACCACTCTCACCAATCAGGAGTGAGCTTATTGGAAGTCCACACTCCGAAAGCGGGCTATAGAAAATATGCCCAACGCTCGACAGGCGCTCTACTCCAAACTCCAAGGCGGTTTATCTTGACCATGATTGACTCGTTTATAACTTGCACTACAGAAAAAATATATAAAAATGTAAGATTTGCAGAAACATAAAAAAAAGGTAGCAGAGCAAGAATGGTTATTCTAACAAATATAATGATTTTATTTCTCAGTTGAAGTCTAATGGAGCCAGCAGGTTCTTCCTGTTTAAACACAACAGGAAAAGGGTCACTCAGTCCAGTTCTCATATACAGCCATTAATTTGGGGCTGTTTTATTATGTCAGAGGATTTCCTGTCTTTTGTTACACTTTTTTTGGCCCCAATTTGTCTTATTGAAACACTTTAGTTTACTATAATTAGAGATGGGACTTGAGACTTGAGTTTTGGGACTTGTGTACAATGTTAATTTGTTTACTTATTTTTTTTTTTTTTACCTGCAATTGGTCACAGAAACATTCAGAAATAATTGGCTCCTCAAGTTGTTTTAAAGTAGTTTAATGACAAAATATTCATTTTAACTGTAAGTTTTGAGACTTGACACTTGAGGTTACAGCTAAAGACTTCAGACTTGGACTTGTATAAGAGGACTCATGAGCATCTCTGAATGTAAATTATACGTGGAAACTGAAATATGTTCTGACTGCACCAGCTTTTTAAGAAAAACAAAAGTTTCTAGGTGATCCCTGCACAAGTTCCCTCCATTTCAGCTAGTTTAACAAATATGTTTGTCCTCTCAGAGAAGGAACACCATAAAAGGCAAACTTCCTGTTCTAAATTCTAAGTGGACCAGATGTCGGAGATGGTCAGACGGTCCTCTTCTTCCAGCTGTGTAAGGCGACATCTTCCTTTCATATTTTTGTTTGCTCTGTGCGACATTGAAACGACGACCCCTCTGAGGGGCCGGCGTTTGTTCCCTCCAGAATCCTTTCTTCATGGGGTATCATGTCCGTCGGCACAGTAAAGTAAGGCGCACTGTAATTATCTGTACAGACTTTCCCAGAGTCAGCAGCTCTGGGTGCATTGTGTGTGTCTGTGTTCACGTGATTAAATTAAACAGTAGATGTGTGTGTTGTTAGTTTTTCCTCATTTCGGGGCCTGGGGTGCCGTGATGGATGCACACGGACACAGCCATTGACGATAAACTAACAAATTAGTTTGTGTCGCGGAGACGGATGAGGCTTTAAAAAGGGACCTGACTATAGATTCATACGGGATGTATGGTGACTTCAGTGTCTCTTTAGTGATACGTGTTTAAAGACATTTTTGGGCCAACTTTCTACAAATTTGCAGCTGAGAGACTCTCATGTTAAACATCTCTTAAAGATGTGTCACTGTCAGCATGCAGGCTCCACAACAAGGTAATGGTGGTGCCCTATAAATCCCATACCAACTGTGTCTAATTAAGGAATGTCCCTCTGAGCATCGCGTCTAATGAATGAGGCTGAATGCAGAAACACCAGCAGCCTGGAGCCGTGCTTTTTGCTCTGTTTCGACCTTACAAGAACAAAGCTGTCTTCTACTCTTCTCCATAAAGACTGCAGTAGTGTTAAAGGTGAAGCTCTATAAGAAACTATTGCAGATAAAATACAAATCTTTCTCTTTTTTTCCCCTTTATTTGTTTGATGCTATTCTGCACATCCTCAAAATTTGCCAAAAAAATGATTCCTAGGACAAAAAAAAGCTTCCTCCCTAAATTTAAGCCAAACTCCAAGACAGTTTGGGACATTTGATCTTTTGTCCCACACTTTTTTCTTCATTGCTTCAATTTTAGGTTTTATTTGGTATTGGTTTATAGTCTTTAAAGGTCCACATCAAGATTTTGATCAGTTGATGCTTAAAATGTGGAAAAATGCTTCAAAAAACCTTAATCTGTTGTACAAAGTTTGTCGGAGCAAAACTGAATAATTTATCCTGTGGGTGTCATTAATCAAATCAACTTTATTTATAAAGCGCTTTGACACGACTACAAAGAAACACAGAGAACACTAATAGATCAAATATAAAGATAAAAGCAATAAAATAATTTAAAATGCATATCAAAGCAGTAAAAAGTTAAAAGCTTGGCTGCAAATTTGGTTTTAAGCTTCGTTTTAAAAATGGATGTCATCTGTAAAGTCACTTATAAATGTAGGTTGGTTTGGTTAGCTGATTAGGTTGGTGTATTTCAGAGAAAATGAATTTTTATTGCTGTAACAAAAGTGGATGAATGAAAGCATTTTTATTTATAAAATTAATTTAAATTAATAAAAAATTAATTACAAGTTTGATTGGATTTCAAAAACTTACATTTTCCTTTTAGAGAAATCATTTAAATCAAGTTTCAAAAATTTGTGCAAAACAATATAAATCAACTATCAAAAATACAAAATATATACATATTGTTTTTCACTAGAAAAATCATTAAGATAAATCCCTATTTGGTAAACCAAAAGAAGTGATATGATTAGCGATCAATAGGTTTAACCATCTTAAGTGAGTGATTTAGTAATTTTAGTTTTTAAAATTATATTGTGATGGAGATTACTGTGGGGCACAATCCCAAATCATTACTCTACCACCACCGTGCTTCACAGTTGAGCTTTTACAGATCCATAACAGACAGTTCTTACAACTGAAAAAAATGTTAGCATCATAAATGAGGAAACAAGCAGTGGTAAAGACTTCATTTTAAGAAATGGGGGAAAACAGCTAATATAGTGAAAGGTGTGTCAGAACAACAATTTGAAAGCAATAATAGAAATATTAGACACAAAACATCCTATTCATAAAGGATTCTGAATCTGACAAACGTCTTAAGGATCAAAACATTTAGAGGTTGATTCATGGTTTAGATTTTTGTGGTTCAACATTGTTTCATTAAAAAAATATTTGTTGTGTATTTAGACATATGTTCAAAAGGAAAATATTCAACAATAAAATCTGCTCCTAATATAGCATTTTTGTGATTCCTGAAGTTCCATTTAAAGCCAAATATACCCAACTTTTGGATGATTTTTTTCTTTTTGAGACGTGACTTTAATCAGAAGTAAAATAAAATCATCCAAGCGTGTGGATATATGATTTAGCTTGTTTTTTCAGGGATTTTTATGGCTAAGTTAGAGTTGAGGTTCATGTTAATATTCATCCATATCTGAATGTCAGTTCTTCACTGCCAAGTCATTTCGTTTGTCACTTTTTTATTTCTCTATGTTAACATTTTTTATTTAAATGTTTTAATTTGTGGCACTAAAACTGGTCTCCTGATTAGTGAGTCCTACACCACCAATTCTGGACATCATGATTTTATCTTTAAAAATTAAATGAATAGTAAATAGCATCACTTTTTTGAAACTTTTTTTCTTTATCAAAGGAAATTTTCTGGAAATTTGGATAACACTTTGCAATTTGTATAATATCTACAATGAACTGGGTACCAGAGCATCTTTCAAAAAACATTTCTGAATACAGAAAGATAAAATCAGAAATTTGCTTTGCACTTGTTGCACACGTCTGGTGTTTCATCACTGTTTTTTAGGGTATTTTTTTGTGTCTCTTGTACAGATGGTGATTATTACCATAAATCAGTACATAAAATATATTTTTATTATTTTTTCCCAGAGTTATAAAACATCCAACTTCTTTTTAAAAATAATAAATGCAGGAAATTGATATAACAAAAAATTAAAAAAAATCCTTAATTATTGTAAAACAAGGTGTATGAGTCAACAGTCTTGCACAGTTCCTAAACGCGTCATTTCCTTCAGTCACTCAACCTCCTGCAGCGAAACAGCGAAGTAGAAGGAAAAATTGCAGAATTTCATAACCATGTAGGTTGAAGTCTCATCAATTATGACCACAGTGGGCGTCCCTCGGAAGGACAGCTCTGTGTGATCAGATCACGAACCTCTTCAGGGCAGTGATACAATCCTCTCACACTTAATTAAACCTACCGAGGGAACACGTGGACGTGCACGGGCTGCCCCCTGTCCTGGAGTTTTAATTAAGTCATATAATTACTTGTCACAGTGAGTTTCTGGAGGTAAGCCACAGGTTGTGCTGTTTGGTTATGTAAGCATCAGATCATGTAATATCTCATAGAAAATTGGTGAGTCTTTTGTTGCAGCCTAACAAAGCATTAATTAGGATTCTTTTCTTTTTTTATAATAATTAAGGTTGAGCTCCTATGTTGATGAGGGTAATGGATAAGGAGGAGAAAAAAATACTTCAACTGGAAAAAACAAGAAAAGCTCAGCTAAGGTAGGATAATTAAATAAAACAAAAGCAGAGAAATACAATATGTTAACATTAAGACAGCTGAAGCTAGAATTAATACTGAGAGAGAAAAAGCAAGTAGAGGGGAATAAATGAAATGTAACAGATAATACATTATGGCTCAGTGAAGCAAAATTTTATTAAAAATGTATTATAAAATGGTAAATTATTGCAGATTGTTGAGGAAAAATATGTGGGGATGATTCACCTGGAATAAATGTTAAAAAAATATATTTTGTTTAAAAGCTATAAGATGACAATAACTCACTAAAATAAAAACATCAAGACTTTTTAGTGTCACCGCCCCACCCGGGTCATTATATAACGCAGAAACCCCATCCGCGGGTGGAGCAGAGGGAGGGGGCAGGCAGGGGCGGGTCCTGCCTAGTGGGAAAAGTTTAAAGTCTGAGTCAAAGCGGCGCGCGGGACGCAGGAGGTCTGCGCAGAGGAGAGGAAGCGGAGCTGTCCGCGGTGCTGAAACGCTGAATATCGCCTTTCACTTCCTCCCCGCGACACCTAAGAGAGGTGAGTCTGATCATACAGGACATTTCTGTTGTGTTGATGTCTCTTTAGCTTTTAAAATTGTTGTTTGCTACGGATTTAATGTTCAACTGCTCATGAGAGGCACAAATAGCGGAGAAATTATTACATTTACGCTCAAATACATTATTAAATACAAGTTTTTTTTTAAATGTTAACATTTCAGTTCATGCGTTTTGACTGATTATTTATTATTATTATTATAAGTGGCAATGCATCATGAGATTTGAAGTCAATCAGAACAAAATCCAATTTTTAATCAAAATAAATGCTGTTTAAAATAAATATGAACTAATTTTTTAATCAAATCACTCATGAGAGGGTCCGGATTTAAATGTATTTCCATTTAACCAATTTTTAAAAAAACAAAAGTTGTTTTATCTAATTTTTGCAGGGTTTTTTTATATTTTCAGACACTGCTTTCTCTATTTCTAAAGTCCTTGACTTTTCCAGAGCTGCTGTCATGTAATCCAGTGAGGTTTTAGAGGTATTACTGCCACAAAGAACGTCCTATGCCCCTGCATGTGACATGTGGTTTCAATTCTGTTATCTTAGCTTCTCATAGGTAGCTTTATGCTTTCTAGTGAACTGCCTCAAAACGTGCAACTCTTCTCCTTGATAAATGTGTTCCAAAAAAATTATTTTGACTTTGTTTTGTCAACCACTTTTTAAATGAACTATGTAGTCTTTGTTGCTTATCTAAAGCTGCTTTTGTTTTGCTCATCAGTTAACAAACTTGATTTTTTAGTCAATTCAAAATGTGCGCACATCTTAAAATATGCCTTTGTCCTGCTTAGTTAGTCTCAACGCCTTTCAACGCTTCATTTGTTCGTTTTCCTGAATTAAAAAGTCAAAAAGATTAAGATCCTGTCACTGCACATAGAAACAGTTTGCCAATGGTTCTAATTTTTTCACACCATTCTTTTTAACAACTTTGTTTTAAGTCGATTCACTTTCAAGTTGTTATTTTCTAAAGCATTTTTGTATAAACTGCTGAATCTGCCTGAACTTCTGCAGATGCAGTTATCTGGAAAGTGCAGCTCTGTAACCACAGGCTTTTTATAATTGAAACCGAGTCAGGTACTGAGTCCATTATCTTCAGAGTAGGAGGGGTTCATGTTTCTTTACAAGAAGGGTGAAAGGGATTCTGGTGGAGTATGTGGGAAGGTGTTAACTCTGATTTGTAAAAGAGAACAGAAACGTTTTTATGAGTAGGATTGAAGAAGTAAAAGGACCTCCAAATTGAATATCAATAAAATAAAAATTGAAAGTTTAGTAGCTGATGCTGAGTTATGAATGTATTTAAAACCTAAAGAAGAAGATTTTCTAATATATCATTAAATATTATTATTTTTGTATTTCTTAATGTCACATCCTAACTTTTCATTTCCTCTTTTAGATGCTTTGAAGAGCGAGTCCTCATCATTTTCCTCATAGATGAAGAAGAAAACAAAGGAAGGGCAGCTTTTCAGGAAAAAACAACATTTTCAAGCCTGCAAACTCTATCATTTATCTGCACAACACAGATTGAACTCTTAGTTTGTAATTACCAAGAGTTTGTGTTAAGCGAGTCAAAAAAGTTTCAGATTGTTGTTTGTTCTTTTAGGAATGGTCGATTATGCAGACGAGAATAAATATAAGGGGTTACCCGAACAGCAGCGAGCTAGATCCAATTAAACCTCACTGAGCATGCCTTGGCTTGCTGCACTGTTTACCAGAGGGCAAATTAATCTGCACCGCTGATTTGTGCTGTGATTTCTGCCTGCCCTGTGGCTTGTGGGAAACACTGCACCTGGGAGTAATCAGGTAATTCACCCCAGAAGTCACACTTATTACAAAGAAGACCATGCAGGGTTGCACCCCTTCCAGCAGCTTCTAGCCACTTCACAAAACCCACAAGAGGACACTTCAGCGTTCGAGGGATCCCTCTCCCACCAGCATGACTGAGGTGACTCACTGGGCCGTGGACTATGAGGTCTCCTCTCCTGCTCCAGCTGGGTTCCCCAGGAGCCCCACAGCGCTGCAGCCCATGCCGGGACACCCCGATCAGGGATCGGCCCTGTGCTTTGTGGGACTCCTGGTGCTGCTGCTGATGTTTCTGGTGGTTCGATGCGTTCGTATCTTGCTGGATCCGTACAGCAGCATGCCGTCATCGACGTGGCTGGGTCACAAAGAGGGGCTTGATAAAGGGCAGTTTGATTATGCGATTGTGTGAACATGACTGCATGATGGAAAACACATTCATTTGAAGTCAAAATGATCAACGTATTGTTGAGTATTCTGGTATTTATAAGCTTTAGATGATCGCTGATGCTTTATGATTATTTATCCTGTTTTTGATGCAAGAATTATTTTATAGATCCTTGATCTGAATAAAAAATATGGGCTGAGTTGATGATTAAAACCAAAACATGGAGGACGTTTGCAGACAAGCAAACTTGCTCATTTAGCAACATCTTTATTGCTTTATTTGTCCAAAAAAAGTCACTTTTATGTCTTATCTCCTGTTCAAATGCATCATGATATCAATAGAAATGAGATATTTCTCAGGTGAAACAACTTCAAAATAACCAAAGTCCCTACAGCCTGACAGACACATTAAACTTTTGCTGTTATTTATCGTCGTTGAGTCAAATTCATTTGTTTTTTTGTTGGACTGTAAAGCCTCTAATGCATTCCAGTCAGTGAGGCATACTTTGTGATTTAGTTCTTTCATGCAGTTCCTCCTTTAAGAGGCTTAGGGGGGGCTCAGTGGTCATGGTCATTGCACTGAGTGAACGGCAGTCAGTTATAATCATAACATGAACTTATGATTATGGGAAGCACGTACTCCAGTGCCCTCTTCATAATCCATTTGGTCGTCAGGCTCCATCTAATGCACCAGCCAAAATCTGTTCAGCAGTGCCTGCAGGGATACGAGTAGCTCTGGTGTCTGTTTCATTGAACGACTTTTCCGCTCTTGATGCCACCGATTTCTACGATTGCTGCTGTCCATCACGGTCTAAAGCCATTTATGGATCTGAAAAGATCTGCTGAAAAGCCCTCTGGTGGTAATGTTTTGTTTGTTTCCCTGTCATTGTTTCCTCAGTGATTGTAACCAAAACATAAATTTATAAGACATTACACTTTTATTTTTGTCTTTAACTTTATTTTATACTTTTCCTAATCACACTTTCTTGGAAGTGGATTGCTTGAAGTTGAATAAAAGATTGTCTCTTCCTTTTTTTAAAGGTTCTTTTTTCTACTAGTTTGCAGGGGAAAAAAACACTCAATTTTTACAGCTAATAGCAGAAAAGCAAAAGTGATCCACCATGTTGGTTTGACGTTCACAATGTCAGACTTCCCTCTGTTCAGGTCTTTTTTCACACTAAAGTCTCTCACTGTCCTCGAAATGTTTTTAAGAAACTTTCCTGGATCCCAAACAATCCACTGTCAAACTTTGTTTTTTTTACTGAAAACTAACCAGCATTATAAAAAAGAAAATAAATGTAGTTTGAAGTATTAATTTTGCCCTTTAACCCGTTAACACCGGAGCTCCAGTGTTTATGTTCTTTGAGTTACAGTATATTTAAGAATTTGTGTTTAAGTGTCACTGGCGACGCATCAGGTTTTAAAGGGTTAATTTAATCTTAAGAAATGGAAATATTTTTCTCAATAAACATAAAAAACTATATTTCTTTAGATACAACTTTTTTTCTTGATAATAAATCCTGCATTACTTCCCAATATAAAAACACACCAGTACAAAAACAATAAAGAGATTTTACTCCACCTGCTGTATTAAATAAAGCATTGAAGGTAAAAGAAGCTGTAAATTCCACGAGAGGAACTCGATTCTTCTTCCTGGTAGGTCATAAAAACTCTGCAGAGATTAAAAACAAAGAGAACTTTACTGTCTGCCTCACATGAGAATTAAAACTAAATTTCCCCAAACTTCAAATGTGCAGTCAAAGCTAAAATGTGCTAACTTCACTAATTAAATTGTGTAATTAACCATATAAACTGTGAAATTAAAAAGTAAATTTTCGCCATTTGCTATTGGCGTTTACTTAAATAGTGCTTACCTTCCTAGAAAGCCCAGAGCCCTGTGAGTACATGTGTAGAACTCAAATGTTAGCTCAGGTATTAAAAGGTTAAGCCAAAATTCTATAAAATTGACCTAAAAAGTAATTACATCTTCTGAAACAACCACTTCTTCTTCTTTTAGCATGTTTTTGTGGCATTTGTCTGATGATGGATCAAATATATAAAGAGTATTAAGATCAAAAAAGCAGTTCTGAGTATTTCTTTATTCAAATCAGTATGATTCAGGGGCAGATGAAACAATGCAGTTTGAAAAAAAAGGATTTGTGATGTAGAAAATACTCTGGGCTGGCCACTAGCTCCCTGTTCTACTCCATTCACTTGAAGACAAATAGATCTATGTACAGTGTTCATTTTCCTTGTCCTAGCTGGCATCTGGCTCATAATCACCTCTTTTTTTGCTGCACCAGAATCTTAGGTTGGAATATTTGGGGAGTGAGTAAACAGAGAGCTCTCAGCATTGAAGAGGGGAAAATGACACATTTTTTTGTGTTTAAAAATGGTATTATCCTAACAAAAAGATCACTGGGAACGCTTTTCAAATTATGATCCAAAAGGAGATTTTTTATTACTATTTTAACAAAAAAACAATTTAACATTTCATTGTTTTGCCATGCTGTTGTGGTACATGTCTCATCATTATGGTACTGTGTTATTCCTTAATTATTGTTTTACTCAAAAACATGTTACACCGGAGTTATGCGTCATAGAGCAAAGAGTGTAGCCAGACCTTGGTGAGCAGGCTGAAACAGAAGTGGTTGGAAGCCCAGTGCCACACTCATTAGCTACCACGACATATTTTGCTTCACTGGATTTGAACAATTCATTTTCCCAGAAACAACAAGGCAAACATCCAGCTCTCCTCAGCCTCTTACAGGCCAATGAACAAACACACCCTTCAGCACAGACAACGATAAGCAAATAAGGCAGGTCCTGCTGCAGAAAAAACATGACCTCAGAGAGGCTGAAGGCTTGGCTGATATGAATCGCTCATTTTCATACACATGACACCTGATCTTTCAATAAGATGGAACTTCTCAATTAGAAAAGCTATGCTTCAAGCAAACAAAAAAAAAAAGAAAAAAAGTCCTTATTAATACAAACACACCCGTGTGCCCACAAGGAAAGCATCCACACCCAAAATGCATGCAAATTATGTTTGTCAAACAATTTTCTTTTGTCATACAACCCAGTTGACTTGTTATTTTGTTCCAGATACACACAGTTTTGCCTGAATTGTAGTATCTAGTATTGCAAAAGGGTATGAATCACATGACGATTTAGCTGATTTACACAAAAGCTCAAATTCAGGATGAGTTAGAACTGAAGAGGGGACAGTGTGGAAAGAAAGTATTGGAAAATCCACCTGCTTTGGTGTATTTAGAGGAACGTATTTGTTTAAGAAAAGAACATGTTCCCATGTAAAGTTTGAAAGTACAATAAAATAGAATATCAAGTCAGAAATACATTCAAAGGGGTTTGAAACGTTTCTTAAGATTTTTTTAAAAAGTAGTTTTATTCAAAAATTTTAAAAAAAAGTTTGAAGTTGAAGTAGCACGTGAGAGCACACCGGAAGTATTTTTCAAACGTTTCAACTTAAATGTTCAAGCACTAAAATGTAATGAGGGACAAGTAGATTATATGAGGTTCTTGAAGTAAATACATAAATATAAATATTAATATTTTTTAAAAGTAACCCGTTAATTTGATTAAATTAACAGTTTTATACGTGCTTTATTTTGAAACTTGTGAACGCAACTTCCTGTTAGCTCTTCTAGCTTAATGGCAGATCCACGGTGCCGCATCCCGAGCAGCCTGCTGAACCTCACCGGGGCTCCGTCGTTGTCACTGTGGACCACCATAATCTTGTACCTCGTTCCAGAGAAATTATCTTCTCCACGGAGCTGAAACGTAAGTTTTATATCGAATTTTTACTGTTTTTTGACCAAATTCAGCGTTTCTGACCGTGAAGGTGAGTGAACCAGTGCATCAACATCATCACTTTATTCACTAATCTTGATGGTAAATATTAATAAATATATGATACTTTTGTTTCATTTATTCTTTTTGTGTTATTTAGTGTTGCTCATGAAGAGGGCAAAACTGCAGGATGTTTGTGTTTTGAAACCTCAGTGTTGTTGTTAAACCCACGTGACAGCCAGACTGGTGTGGAAGTGTGACCTCTCTGGGGTCTGAGGCTTGCTTATAGCAAAACAATATAGTCCTCCTGATGCTGCTTCACTTTTTCAGACTGTAATAATTAAAAATAATTTCACTCTATATATTTCACTCTGTTCCACAAGAGGTAAGAGAGTATGGTTGATATGAACAGCACAAACACTTTGCTGCCCACAGTTAACCATTCCCACACCCTCATTTAAAGACGTTATAACGCCCACAGACCATCTTTGCTCCGCCCTCACAGGCTGAGCTACTGCTACACGCCCCTCCCCCTCATTTTTTTCCATTGCCAACCTGGTCAGAGCAGTAGGTGACAAATTCATAACTTTTATCCTAAATGGCTTGTTTTCTGTAGCTTTAACTCCATAGAAACCATTTGATTTTTTTGTCCCCTGGGAGTTACAAACAGGTCTATGTAAGTTTAAGAAGAATCCGCCAAAGTATTTTTTTTTTATTTCCTTGGCAACCAAGTTTTTTGGTAACCATGACCACATTCGTAAAATGTTCATACTGTATGTCTTATCGTTACGTTCAGCTTGAGCCAGGGATTCGTGTTATAAATTTTTTACAAGTAAAAAAAAGGGGGGGGGGGGCAAAAGGGAAGCACCACTTCAGTATTTCCAAAATTCCTTTTTATCAGGTACTAGTTGTGTGCAAATTTTGCAGACCTTTTTGAAGTATTTTTTAGGCCGAATTCTTTGTTTTAGGACAGAAGAACTGCTAAAACAATCCTTGTAGTCCAGGCCTCTTTTGTCCATAATCATCTAACGTTGGTACACCGTGTCTGATAGAGTTTTTGGTCTGTATATTTCCCTGTCACCTGT
Source organism: Oryzias melastigma (assembly GCF_002922805.2). Taxonomy (NCBI): domain Eukaryota; kingdom Metazoa; phylum Chordata; class Actinopteri; order Beloniformes; family Adrianichthyidae; genus Oryzias; species Oryzias melastigma. The sequence goes on from NC_050528.1 coordinate 19,369,599, forward strand.
TATGTTTGTCCCCAGAAAAAATGGATCTGCTGCCTGACCTCTGGAAACAGGAGTACTGGCTTCCTCCTGGTGTGACCTGGAAAGACATGGAGCAGCTGGCAGACTCAGACAGACCTCAACCCAAGGATCTCCTCGTAGCTTTGCCCCTTTCCTTGTGCTTTGTTGCCCTGCGTCATGTTTTCGAGAGGTATGCATCAGGCATCTTTCCTGGAGGAGCACTTTATAAACTTATAAAACTGTCATTGATGTCAAGATATTATAGGATTTCTCTTGAGTGGAGTCCAGACTGCCATTGGTTTACTGACAGACTGTTCCACATGATTTGTATAAACCATCCAACTCTCTTCATCCACAGATTTTTGGCCCCGCCCCTCTGCAGGTGGCTCGGGGTAAAAAAAAGATCACAAATAGCGGCTGCCCCCTCCCCACAGCTGGAGTCATTTTACACCCAGAGGAGCAGACACCCAACACAGGTGGGTATGAAAAAACTGTAAACAAGACATTTACTTTGAGCGGGTAATTACTAAGATATTTTGCATTAATAGATATTAACTGATATTTTTTAATATTAAAAACATTTGATTTTGTTTGAGTGAGTTCTTTGAATTTGCATAAAATACTCAAATCATTTTGATTGTCATCTTTCAACACTTTTTGATTTTTGCCATGTCTCATCTTCAGAAAAACGTTTTGCCTTTAATTAAAAAAAAAGTTTTTTTTCCAAAATTTTTTGGTGTGATTTTCATCCTAATTTTTTAAGAAAATCAAATACGTCTTCACACATTTGTCTCTGTTCTTACTGTGTTGATATTTCAGAAGGAGGTTGCTAGTTTAATGCTCCTGTGCGGAAAAACCCAGAGGCAGATTGAGATGTGGTTCAGACGTCGTAGGAACCAAGACAGACCCTGTCAAACCAAGAAGTTTGGAGAAGCCGCGTAAGTATATTTTACCCCACAAAAATAACATTATCCGCCCTCAAAAATTAAGATATAAAATCCAAACTCCTAAAGGGCTTCTGGAAATACCCATGTGTTCTTTTGGCAGCTGGAGGTTCTTCTTCTACCTCACAGCATTTGTTGCTGGATTAGTCAGTTTATTTGATGTAAGTAGAAATTTTAATAGAAAAAAAATTGAAATAATTTTGTCATGTTTGGGTTTCACCCTCGCTCTTGTCTCTACTTTGAACAGAGACCCTGGTTCTGGGACCACAGGGAGTGTTGGAGGCAGTATCCATTTCAGGTAAAATGATCATTTTGTAATCATAGTTTTTATGTCTCAATCTTTTTTGTCTCTTCCTCTCCTTCCTGTTGTTCTTGGTTTGAGCGTATTCTGTGCTAGTGCTTTTATGTGGAAACAAAAAAGTTTTTTTTCCCCTCAGCCCTTGGAGAGAGCTCACTTCTGGTACTATATGCTGGAGTTGGGCTTCTATTTCTCTCTGCTCCTCCGGATCTCCGTGGACATCAAAAGGAAGGTGGTGGCCTTCTTGATATCATACATTTTCACCAGCCTCTTAGAGGGGTGTAACTATTTTGTTTCAGTTTGGTCATATTTATCTCGATTTCAACTGAAATCCTCAGTTTAACATGTTCAAACTGCTTGACAGATAACATGATTTTGCTGTTTTTCTGTTTGCTTTGGCAGGACTTTAAAGAACAAGTGATTCACCACTTGGCCACCATCATCCTGCTCAGTTTCTCCTATTGTGCTAATTACATTCGCATTGGGACTTTGATCTTGTTGCTTCACGACTCTTCTGATATCCTGCTGGAGGTATCAACCTCACAGACATATTCTGCCTCTTTACAGGAAGTTACTGCTGATTTTTTATGCGTATTTCCAGCTCATGCATAGCAACAAAGTGTTAGAAGCAGGTTTTCTGAATGTTGTAAATGGCGATAATTAGCTTAAACTTTAAAGACCCACTCTGATCATCCTTTGATCTATTGTAGAAGCGTTCCCAATGGTTTTTTTTAATTGTGATTACCCTTTTTAGCCAACATTTTAAAAACCTCTGTAGTTCTTCTAGGACATAGCTACTGCAGAACAACAGAAGTTTAATACCGTCCCCCTTACCATCATCCACAACTTAGAGCTCTCTATTTACTACTTTACACCCAATTAAATCCCCAACCTCACAACAATTTGAATAAAAAAATACTCAACAATTCATTTTTTAGCTTAATTTTCTTTATTTATGTCCTCCATCATCAGAAAAATGACACAAAAGATGATAAAAACACATTTTTTTTCAAAGTTGGTCTTTAAAATGCACTTTTGGCCATTCTAAGAAAAGATCAGTGTATCAACCTGAAGCTGACTAAAGCTGCTTCAGTAGTCGGATCCTGTGATCCTCATATGTAAGAGCCAGCGGTACACCTGCACAAAGAGACTTTTTGTGCTCAAAAAATAAACCAAACTTTTTATTCTGAAGTTATCTGAGTTACAGTAACTCACTACTACACCCCAGATTGAAACAACAATCCTTACATTTTCCCTTATAGCTGTTTTGGTCACCAGTACTTTGTTTCTTTGCAAGTCCTGTTTTATTAATCTATTTTTTTTATTTTAATCTGTAGTCTGCCAAGATGTTCCACTATGGCACCGGCTGGAAGAAGACGTGTGACTCTCTGTTTGTGGTGTTTTCTGTGGTTTTCCTTGTGACTCGGCTGGTTATTTTCCCCAGCAAGTAAGCCACAAATGGTCTTTAGTAACTGGTCCATCTTTGAGGAATCTTGATTTAAACCTTTCTTTTGCCCACAGACTCATTCGCGCTACCCTGTTACTATCAATGGAGGTGTTCGAGCCCTTTGTTGGCTATTACTTTTTCAACATCCTGCTGATGGTGCTCCAGGTTCTTCACATTTTTTGGGCTGGCTTAATCCTACGCATGGTTTTTAAGTTCTTGAAAGGCAAGGTGAGAACCATCAGTGAAGGATTTTGGAGATTTTGGTTCATCATCACCCAAACGTCAAAAAAGCACACTAACCTTTAGCATCCAAAAAAAACCACACTTCATTTCTGAGACCTCTGTGTCTGCTTCTGTCCACAGCTGGAAAAGGATGAACGCAGCGATGAAGAAAGTGTTGTTGAAGAGGAGGAGAATAGTGAAGATGAAAACCTGGATCAAAGGAGAGATTGCTATTGGGAAAAAAGCAAAGAAACTCTAAACTCCAGATTTTCTGCGCTAACCAACAATTGTGTCCTTAATAACCTGACCCATCAGAGGTTGTCTTTACCCAACAGGATGGCTAAATCTCAATAAAGCGCTTCTACTTTAGGGTTTTTAACCTTTTAAAGGCACACCGTTAGTAAAATTTTATTGCACTATTATCACATTATGACTCAAAGATAATTATTTTAACTCTTTTTAAATATGTTTCATTGTCGTCACTCTTGGATTATTCGCCACTGTTGAAAATGATGCACATATTTCTGGATGTTTTATTGAGATAATGCTGATATTATAAAAAAAATTTACACTAATGTTATAGAAATAAAGTAATGGTTTAACATAAATAGTTGGAACTTTTACTTTAAGTTGTAAATTGTCTTATTTGTTGTTAGAACTGAAGTTTGAATGTAAAGTTGAGGTGTTAAAGTACATTTAAGTTGAGGTGTTAAAGTACATCTAAGTGTGATTTGTTGTTAGATACTCTACATTTCGGTTTATACCTTATCACTAATGGTGAGATTTTTCATTTTTTATTGAATTCAACTGTTTCATTCCGAAATAAAATGTATTTTATTTAAAAGGGAGATGAAAAATATATAAAAAAAATAATTCGTTATTATGACAAAACATTAGAGGAAATGTGTTCAAACGAAGATAACCTCCCAAAATCCCCGGTAATGTGCATTATCAATCGCAAAAACAGAAATATATAAGTCCTTAGCAGAGGATGGTTTCGATCCATCGACCTCTGGGTTATGGGCCCAGCACGCTTCCGCTGCGCCACTCTGCTAACTTCCGGCACTTTGCGGTCAATTTTTTGTATATATTTGGATCAGCTTGACATATGGCACTTCGGGACCGCGCTTGTTTTAAACGAGCTATATATTTTCTACAAGACAATTTTCACAAACATTAGGCAAGATACCCCCCCCTCAAAAAACGTGATAATATTTCAGTTTAATGTCGGTCATACAAGTATCGCGCTCACTTCAACAGCAGGGCCATCTGCTGACCGTCACCACGAACGTGTTGCCTGGCTTCATTCCCAGTGAACGTAATTAATCCAGTTAAATTAAGTGTAGCCAACATTTGTTAAAAGCGAATCAGCTCTCGGGTGATGCAAATGACTTTACATTTATAAAGGGCAGCCTCGTGCATCTTTACTCACCCAGTTTAATTACTTTGGCGCAGTCAACGCACCTACATACACAAACATAAACACCTGTAAGTTAAGAAAGTTATCCGGGAGTGGTGACGCATGCTCATTCTATTGTATTCTATTCTTGCTTTCCTCAACACAACAGTAGAAATCTGTAACAGTCTGTGGCGCCTGCAGGGGCCACCCCACGTTCAACCCCCTGGTCACTAAGCTTTGCTTGCATCCGTTCTGCATTTCATCCCTAAACAATCAGAAGGTGCTGGATAATTGCCCAGGAGGGGAGAGGAGATGAAGAGCACACCAGCCCGTCCATTACGCACACACAGGTGCACGTGTGCAGGCGCGAGCACACACAGCGAGCCTCCATGGAAAACTGTCACCAGCGCACTCAGAAACAACGCAAAAATATCTTAATATTCAAGGAGGATAATCACACCCAGACCAGATGTTTACTGAAAGCGGGAAATTCTAGAGTCCTCTCACACTTTACTGATTTTGGAGGAGCGCGCTCCTGGTTCAAAGGCGCAGAGAGACAGACTGACAGTCCTCATGAAAAGTACACAGTCTATTGTTCTGAATTAACAAATAAAACTCTTTATGTTAAGCAATACTCCAAAGTTATTTAATAAATGTTTACAAAGCATGATCAGAAGTGATTTGGATGGGTATGGATCACCAATTGGCGGAAGTCCCCGGTTCTTGACCCCGCAAATTTTCGTTGTGGCTCCTTCACGGGTGCATCTTCTTTCAATATTATGGCCCGCAGCATCAGGTACTGGATGGCAAGGACCATATTATTTTTGCTTAGAGTGAAAAACGTAAAAAGTCCTAATTATTATTATTATTTATTTATTATTTTATCTTTCTGTAGTCATCCCTCTGTGTTTCTCTTCAAGCCGTACCCATAGACTGTATATAAAATAACTGGACAGAGCAAGCCCCCCTACTTCCGTGTTCCATATAGGAAGTACCACTGGGTTGCAAAAAAGCCAAAGTCCCATTGACTTACATTGAGAAACAGACAGTTATTTCTCAGTCATTTTATATGTCAGAATAATCATTCTTCCTCTGCTGCTTCTGAATAACTTATTTTTTTCTAATCCTAATTTAAGATTTTTTTTTTCATCATCACAAGTTATTAGAGTTATAAATTGACCAATCAGATGGCTCAATAAGCGTTTGTGGGTCTGACGTCGAACGTCTGGGGGGTTTGAGTGACAGATGACGGGTAGCCAATGGGAGCAGACTTCATCAATGCGGTCCATGAGGACCTTTTCACACCTACTTTACAATTCAACAATGTACCAATCATTGTCCTACTGTTGTTTTCCTTAATGGAATGTACCGATGCAGCAGTTTAAAACAACAAGAGGCGCATGCTGTCGACATTTTTAGATGAGGATTTACTCTGTAGAAATAGATTTCATTCTGAGGTTATGTGCTTTGGACTTTTTTGTTTAACGTTCGTTTTTCTTTTTTTCACTGTTTTGGTTCTAGCTTATAAATAATAAGTTGCGTATATGCGCATAAAATTCCCAACCAAAGTTTCATCTTCGCCGCACTTTTCCAGCTTCAGCCTGAATTAGACGCAGCCTGAAGGGGAGCGCGAGACAAACTTGAAAGGACCGGGTCGTATTTTCAAACAGAAATAAAGATCCAGATGTTCACTTGTTGGGATGGTTATTTATTTTGAATACCGCTGAACGCGCTCTTCACGTGCATCTGATCAGACAGTAACCTGGCAGCGCATGTGAAGTGACAAGCTGCAGCTGCGGCGCGCGCGAGGGGGGCACGGGCCGGTCTGCAGTGGCGTCACCCAAATGCTCCTTTTATCTCGACAAAAAGGAATAAATGTAAGTAAATCCAAAAGGACCGCTGACAGAATCAAATGTTGGGATGGTTCTCCCTCAAACACTTGAACTTGTACAATTCTCCCGAGCCGCCGTTATTAAAGTAGAAGCTGTTTACATCCCGCGGTCTCAGGTAGAGGCGTGGAAAGAGGTGGAGGGTAGCAATAAACTCACTCCTGATTGGCGACAGTACTTCTTGACTCAGACTAATCGCTGGAGATGGGTTGCAAATGGCGATATCCGTTTCAGGAAGTGACGGTGAAAGCAGCGGCCTACTTTTGCGAGGAGAGGAGGTAATAGGCGTGTTTGAGATCCCCCGGCGCTGCGCAGATCGCCTGGATTGCGGTCATGCTGGTTAGTTTCTTGCACTGACGTCAAATGTGCGCCGTCACGAAGTATCGCGAGAAAGGGGCGGGTTCAAGGCGCCTTCCTAAGCCAGCGCAGCCAGAAAATAGGTACTGCGCTGGCTGCAGGCAGGCGTAAAGACTACAAAACAATGCATTGTGGGAAACTGTGTCAACACAGTTCTTGTAGTTAATGTGAAATAACTGGCACTAAATGAAGGACATTGGTGTATTTTTTTACTTTTTCTGGAAGGTAGTGAATCACTGATGAAAAAATAAACAAGATTTGAAATAATCTGTGGTCATATTTGTTATTGTTGCCTCTAAAACTTAACTTTAATTTTATTTTATTTATTTATTTGGGACAGTGCACATGTAATGAATCCCGCAGCTATTTTTTATTTTTTTTACTTTTTTACTCTAAAATATGTTAAAAAATTAATATAAAAAGACACAACAGCACAAATCATACTAGGAGGAGTGGCTTACTAACTTTCAGCCGAATGTTAAGGACAACCCCCAACTCCTTGATCTTGTACAGTCTCGTTGTTCGCCCTCATCTCAGGCGCCTTTCTCCGCCCCCTCCTGCAGCAGCTTAGTCTCGCCGACGATGCAGGCGAGGCGCTGGGGGATCTCAAACACACCTAATGCATTTCCAATGGGGGACCTCATAGCTTGCTAAGTCCATTATTTTTACAGTCAATGGTCTCAACACGCGCTTCGCGGAAGTTCCTCCTCCACGACTCCACACACGCCTCGAAGCCTCGAAACAGAACGTCACATCAACCACTGATAACCACAAAATGCGGTAGGAGATTGCTGTATTTTCAACAGTTGTGGCTATGTCATCTTTAGATGAGGATGCAGTCTGGTTCCGAGCCTTGTCTTTGATACAGGTGGCTTACTTGGAGTAATTGTAACTCAAAGATGTCGGTCACCATACTCAGCATCCTTTAATTAGTCGTGGCCACCGCTAGCTAGCGCCCGAGCTAACTCCAGCAATGTCGGAGTTTGCTGCAGACGAATATTCACGTTTTTTCTCCATGGTGATCACAAAAGATCAGAAAAAAATATTCAAAAGTAAACTTTACAAAGTCAGGTTGGTTTTCACAACGTTTTGAATAAAAGTAGGTGCGGAGCAAGGCAAACTGAACGTCACTAGGTTTCTGGAAATGCGTCACGTTTCCCAGCATGCACTGCGGCTCAAAATTTATTTTTGGAAAAGGAAAAAAACCTTTAAAATCATGCTTATTTTTCTTCATTTTTATTTAAAAGTAACAAACATAATGTATGTAATCCAAATTTGTCAAAAACGCACTGGGAACAAAACCATGTGTTTACAAGTCTGATAATAGGATGGGTATAAATACCGATCGTGACCAAACCCCCCTTGAGCTTCTCTTAGCGCTGGGAGTTGCTCCGTGTGATACTGATCCTCAGTGCTGACGGGATCAGTAGCAGGGAAGGCGGGCAGGTCTGACCGGACGGCAGGTCAGACTGGTAGGCATACTCAGCCGAGCCGTCGGTCAATGGTTGCATCAGCATGTGCAATCAGGTGACCGGTTGGGCCCTACCAGCCTTGCCTTCCCCACATGTTTTTGTTTGAATTGTTCATTTCATTTTAAGTTGGAATATTAATTCATATTAATTAGCCTCCACATGTTTTTTTTTTCATTTCATTTTAAGTTGGAATATCAAATAGCCTCCATTTAAGATCTGAATATCATTTAATAAAAGTCATCCTCCAAACAGAAGGGTCCAAACCGACCTTCACTAAAAAGCACTTTTCTTCACGTGGGTGCGCTATGAACCACACGAGTTTACATTTAAATGTAAGAGTACATTTTAAAAACTGGAACAACTATTAAAAATAAATAAAATAAATGTTGTACAGGAACACAAGGAAGAAATATTTGGATAAAGAGGAAATTCTGTGGAGGAAATGTAGATCTTCATCTGCTAATGCACTTTTTTAAAGTTACTTTTTAGTTTATTACTTTTCCCTGGATAATGACATTTTTCTCCTGTGTATTTAAATCATCTTTTCCTTTTGGGCTTTCCCTTCAGGGTCTCCACAGCCAATGAGTTTGCTCCATCTAACCGTCTTCTGCATCCTTTCCTCTTTGTATAAACCTCCTCTTTGGTCTTTCTCTAGACCTCTTTCCTGCATCTCTAGAGTTAGAATCTTTCAAACAATATCTTCTCTGTCTCTCCTCCGAACAAGTCCAAACCATCTCAGTCTGGACTTGATCTCCAAATCCTCTAACATGTGCTGTCCCTCTGATGGATTTATTCCTGATTCAGAAAAACAAAAATGATTAAAATATAAATTGAAATATTCATTCATTCATTCAGTCATCTTCTTGTCCGCTTCTTCCCTTTTGGGGTCGCGGGGTGCCGGAGCCTATCCCGGCTACTGATGGGCGAAGGCGGGGTACACCCTGGACAGGTCGCCAGTCCGTCGCAGGGCCTCAATCACACACATTCACTCTCACATTCATACCTAGGGGCAATTTAGAGTCACCAATTAACCTATGAAGCATGTTTTTGGACGGTGGGAGGAAGCCGGAGTCCCCGGTGAAAACCCACGCATGCACGGGGAGAACATGCAAACTCCACACAGAAAGGTCCCAGCCGGGAGTCGAACCGGGGCCTTCTCGCTGTGAGGCGAGAGCGCTAACCACTGCGCCACCGTGCAGCCCATTGAAATATTGTAAATATTAATAATAATAAAAGTTTATAATAAAAATTGGTGATCTACTGTATCAGAGCCATTGTTTATTTAATATTTAAGGCATGTTATCTGCAGCACCGCAGGAGCTTATTAGAGATTTCCCTAACATCAACACTATACCACCACTCTCTCCCACTAGCTTATAGTACCTCATAACCCAAGCTAACATTAGCATATCAACAAATAAAATTAAAATTAAAACAAAAAAATGTGATTTGAATAAAGAAATCCTCAGAAAGACAGTTTTGTTCTGACATTATTTTATATAAAAGAGAAAAATGCTGTAAGAATATGTTAAAAATACCATCCTGTTCTGTATTTTTTAGAGCATTATAAACAGAGAAATTATGGTTTCTTCTTTCTGATCAGAATCAGAGTATTCTACTGTTATAGGATCTCTATGTTAAAATATCAACTTTTTATTTGCAAGATGTTATTCTGTCTGAATGTTAAACACATTTACTTGGATTCATTTGTATAAGTGAGATTGCTGCTCCTAATCATAATACATAACACCACACTACAGCAAAGAAGATGATGAAGATGACAATGAAGATAAAGCTTATTGCCTCATCTCTGTCCCCACCCTTTCCTAAACTCCTACACCTCAGCCTCCTCCAGCTTCTCCTGTCAGTGAAAGCCTGGACTCAGAGAGAACAAAATCTGGAAATATTTTTTCCATAAAAAACAGACAAGGCTTAAAGAGAGATTGTTTCTAACACAAAGGTAAGATTTTTTTTAGCTACACAAATTATTTTTATAGTGTGTTTCAGCAGAATTTGAATTTTATTTGCTTGAAATATACTTCACAAACGTTTTTTATTTTTTATTTTTGCATGAATCTACTTTTATAGAATTGGACGAATGTCTAATTTTAGGGGGATCTTGACAGCTTCTGTCAACTCATTGACATAAATGTTGTTACAGAAAAGTCAATTTATTCATTTTTTCATGAAAATGTAATAATAGGTCGCATTCTGAGGGCATGTGAGATTAAAACTACTGTTGCTTTCAGTTTGTTCAAACCAGAAATGAAAAAATAAAATACCTGTCAGAATTAGTTTGCTGAGGCTAATGGGCTTTAGAGGTTTTATTACTGACGCAGTTTTGATCAGGTCTGTGTAGTCATCGCCTACTCAGCTGTATCAGCAGCTTACACGTGCACTTAATTATCCCAGATGGGAGGAAAATGTTCTCACTTTGCACCTAAACAGCAACAATAAAAGTGTTTAAAATCTGCTTGATGCAATTAAACTCAGAGTTTCACTAATTGCATATACCTACTAGAGCTGAAACCTTAAAGAAGCCCTTTATGTCTCATCAAGTTTAATTTGTTTGAATTGCATGACTAAAAGACAGGCAGACTGAGCTTGCATATGATATCAACACAGTCATACAGTCCCTAAGAAGATGTCCTGGGTGTGCATGCATGGCAGACTTCCTGTAATCTCAGCATAATCTGATAAGTAAACATCAGCCTGGTTCACAATAAGTGCTTGTGACAACAGTGTGTATGACAACATTTCATACACAAATGGACGTTTCTGGTCGGCTTTTGAATGCATTAAAGTTTGCTGTTAATTTGATTTTGCAAGTTTGGACTTGGAAATGCTGCGTGAAAAAGCCTTTCAACGAACCGTGCTATTTAAATGCAAATAGTTGAACTTTATCAGACCTGATACAGCAGACAAAACATAAAAATTGACCATTTATGCATCTTTAAAATTTGAGTTTATCATGCAATCCAACTTTTAAATCTGGAGTACACTCATCAAATACATACTTTTTTGTTTATTGTTATGTTAATTTTTCTTTTTTTTTATTATCTCTAATTCTAATTAAATTATGTCTTCACTTTACTTGTTTATTTTTTATGTTTTAATTGCTTTTTGGCTCATACTTATTATGTGTTCTGATATGTAATTGACACATTGGATTTTTTTTGTGGAATTTGAGGATTTATGGTTTTGTAACTGAGTTTTTTGTAACCTTGCATTTGGATTTGTAGTCTAGTATTTGCACAGTCCATTGCACAAGTTTATTTTTTCCTAAAATGTACTAAAATAAAGTTGACTGGTCAGTAAATTAATAATAAAAAATTCCAAAACACAACAATATTTGTAAAACCCTGCTGAAAAAAAGCAAAGTTTAGCTACGCTAAGAAGTACATTTTCCTGGATCTTTACCTGAATGGACCTGCTCAGGTGATTAATGTTGGTCTTTTCCTTTCAGGTCCTTGTAAAGATGTCATCGGTTCAGGAGGAGGAAGAGTTGCCTGCCAACCACACAGGTCAGAAACACTACAGACAAAAAATTCTTGTATGCAAACGCAAATCCAGCAAAAACTAAAATTTTCTTGGAGTTTAACTGTTTTAAACAGAATGTGGTCATTAAGCTCTTCATCACCTTTGTCGGTGATACTCAAACACAAAATCTTTAACGTACTGTAACTTTTCAACCGTTAACACGATTAATGTAATTCCAGCAAATTCTGAGGGAGGAAAGCGGCTCGTGTTAACGGTTGAAAAGTTACAGTAAATCAAAGAACACGGGAGCGCTGGTGTTAAAGGATTAAACCAAGATGTCATCATTTGAAACTCGACCAGTAAAATAGGTAATAGCTCAGGTAAATGACCTGTTTAGCCGGGATGTTTAGATATACAAGTAAACATCATGGATGTTAGTGCTCAGTCAGAAAATATCCTTTCTCGATTGATTACATGATGACACATTTTATAACATTTTGATAAGTTTATGTAAAGCCAAATAAATCACTCTTAAATCCAAGTTACTTTTAGTGGGTTTTTTTCTTTGTGGGACAAAAGAGAGGACCAATGAACCTACTGCCAGCATAATCTGCTGTAATCTGATAATTCTGTGACAGATTTGATGCTGCTTATTCCAAACTGTCAGAACCTACATCCCATATTGTTGTCTGTCTTCAGGTCCAAAAGGGGTGATCAATGACTGGCGAAGGTTTAAGCTGGACAGTGTGGACCAAAATGTCCCTCAAAGAAAGCGAGAGCTACTGAGACAAATGTCCAATCCTCGAGATGACGACAAGGAAAGAGTCAACAGAAAGGTGGAGTTACTAAACAAAAGGACTCTGAAAGACATGTTATGTGTAACCATCATGCAGGTTAACACTTTATTGCTGTCCAGATGAGTGTGCAGGAGTACGAGATGATCCAGGACGAGGACGAGCGTTGCCTGAAACGCTATAGGAAACAGTGCATGCAGGACATGCACGAGCGCCTGAGCTTCGGTCCAAAGTTTGAATGTGTCCACGAGCTGGAGAGCGGAGAAGCTTTCCTGGAGGTGATAGAGAAGGAGCATCGGCTAACCCTGGTGGTAGTTCACATCTACCAACATGATGTCAAAGGTTAGTCTGAACAATAGACTAAGCTCCCAAGTGTCTTTTACCACAATCATTTCTGTCAATGTAAAATTCTCATGGATTTGTTCTGCACGTTTTGACAGGCTGTGAGCAGATGAACTCATGCTTGGACTGCCTGGCAACAGAGTATCCCACTGTTAAGTTTTGTCGCATTGATGCCGTGGCAACAGGAGCTGCAGAGCGCTTCTCCTCTGAGGTTAGTTCACTAGTAAAAAAAAAATTAAAAAAGATTAAATTCTGCCTTATTTATTTACTTCAAACAATCTGATAGGCCTTAAGCAATTGGTGAAGAGAAACAAAATGAGAACATAGGTCCGAGTACTACAAATCGGTCTCTTGAATAAGCTATTGTCATAACAGCTATGAACATGTGACCACATTGGAAAAAACATTTTAAAAATAAGTCTTGAAAAACTTTGCTGCTTTCTGTCCTAAAGATTTCTATTAAACTGAATTGAAATACATTGAAAAAGTGTGAAAAAATCTGCAACTTCCACTGAGGACCAAGACTGGGTAGGAGTGATTAAAACTTAGATATTTAATACGTTTTCACATGTTTTCAGCTAAATTACACGAATAGACTCAAGACAGATGCATCCCTCAAACCTGAAAAATCAGGGCTGGCGCCAGACAGGAGACTAAGCAGGGTGAGAAAACAGAAAATCAGGTCCGGATAGAAATGCTCGGTATTGCAGGCAGAGTGGCACAATCAATACTTTGCACTGAGTGAGCTTCCTGTGGGTGACTGTCAGATGAAAGAACTGTGCGCTGGGGCTGCTGGGATATGTAGTGTTAGAACTTAAGAGACGGCTCCTGCCAGTGACCAGAGAGGGAGACAGAGCTCTGACTCCTGACAAGTAGCACATAACAAATATTGTTGTCGTTGTGTTCTTTCAGGTCCTTCCCACCTTGCTGGTGTACAAATCTGGTGAACTACTGGGTAATTTCTTGTCCATCACCAAACACTTCAATGAAGAGTTCTTTGCAACAGACGTGGAGGCGTTCCTCAATGAATACGGCCTCTTACCTGAGAAAGAGTTTGCTGCGTGTGCTGATGAGGAAGAGGATGCTGCGGATGTGGAGTGAAAAAAGGGGAGGGGGCAAATTAAACTCTGTTTTATCAAAATGAGAATTGGAAGGAGGGGCTGATGTATGTATGTTGACAGTGTTTCAGTCAGTACACACACATAAGGACACAAAGTACAGAATAGTTAACATCCAACAGCAGTTGTATTTAGGGGTAACTAGGTGTGAATCATCAGGTGTGGGGCAGCATGTGTGAAAACACAGCTTTAAAGTCATATTATAGCTCTCCAATAAATTGTCTTTACCAATTTCTCTTTGTTTGTCTTTGTGTGGTATTGTGTGGAAGGTGAACTCTTTTTGTCTTTTTTCTCACATAATACAAGTCAAATCATGTATCTGTGCTCACTAAAATCAAGAAAACAGCCCCCCTTTATGGCTAAAATTATACCAATAATGATCAAAAAGGTTAAAAAACTCTTAGTTTAAAACAGGGCTCCACAACCTTCAACACTTAGAGACCCACCAAAGAAAATCTTGCTTTTAACACGATCTTGTGGCATTTTTCTCATGATGGAGGACATACTTAAAGAAAATTGAGCTTTAAATTGCATTTCTGAGTATTTCTTTATTTAAATCACTGTGATTTAGGAGCAGATGAAAAATTTCCATTTAAAGAAGCCTGTAACAGTGACATAAAAGCTACAGTTGGCGGGACACAAGCTCCCTGCTCCAGTCCATTCTGGTACATCCTTTTGTAGACAAATAGATTCATGTATGTCTTCATTTTCCTCATCTGAGCTTACATCTGGATCACAACTGTACGGCTGAATATGTCCAGTATTGCTTGTCATTTTTGTTGCACTGATGATGAAAGGTTGGGGTTGTGAGGGGTTGTAAGCTAGCAGGAGAGAGAGTAAATGAAGAGATGGTGGGAAATGAGGGCAGGCTTACTCTGCGCCGATGTCCTAGCAAATGTTTTTTTTTAATTTTGATTTAAAACAACTTAATCATAATTAAAAGACCACTGGGAACAATTTCACAATAGATCAAGAGGAGATCAGAGTCGGACTTTAAAGAGCCATTCAGGTCAAATTCTCATTGACATCAATCTAATATGAGTCACAAATTTTTAATTCACCCTTCAGAAAACTACGGCACTGCTTTGAGGTTTTTTTGTTATTACTGATATGATAAAAAATAAAGAAGTGCTATGTTTTTGGCACGAATAGACCTAAACGTAAAAACAAAACAGCATTTTTTCTAAATATTTGATAGCTTAAAACTTGTGACTATTTCTGAGTCATAAGTTTGTAAATCCAACTGACAAAAAATAGTCAGAGCTAACTAAGTTATCCTTATTTTTTTTTAACTATAAAGTTAACTTAAAATATTTTGATTATTTTCAAAAATGGACAGTCATCTGGTGTATGAATTCTGGTTGGGTTTGAACAAGTTTTCTGTAGCTAAAACTTCCTGTGAGAGAGCTGAATCAAATTCTACGTAAATATTCTTTCGCTAAATGCATAGTATGATTGAAAAAAAAATGTTTTTTTCCTTTTTATTTCAACCAAAGACTTACAATAGAGTGGTAAAAGAACCAAACGTGGCTCCAGAGCCTCAAGTTGCAGACCCCTGGTAAAGAATAACACTGTCCCTATTGCAACCAGTACTAAATCTGGAACAAAAAAACAAATGCTAATAAAGCATTTGCTAAAATAAAAATCCAACTTTTGTCAAAAACCCAATATAACAGTGGAGATTTAATGACTCAGTCTGAACTAGATATTTATCAGATGTCCAACAACATCAGCTATTAATTCAAAGAGTTATCATTTACTGATTCAAGCTGTGTTGTGGTCATTGAATAATATCAAATTTATGTGGAAATTGTCTTATTACACATTTGTAGTCGTTTTATTAGAAAGTTTCTTGTTGTGAGGAGATGAAATATTGCCTTCAAGTCACAATTCAGGGCAGAATTCTTCCTGTAAGTTATAACTCAGGGCAAATTTAGCCCACTAAAGGCTATCCCACGAGCCCCTCCTTTTGTGTTGTTGCCACCCGGTCTGTAGCGGCTATTCGATGTGATTTGTGAGTAGGCTCATTCAGGTGCGATCATATCACTGTTTGGGGATATGATACACCTAAAAAAGAATAAAAAGTTTAACTTTTCCTAGACAATTTCAAAGAAAATGCAAGAAGACGCGCGCTGCCTCAAACGGTGAGTTGGGAATGAATGGTCACTAAGGCCTTATTGTTGTTATGATGAAAGATGATGAGCTCAGTATTTAGTAAGGAAGAAAAAAAAGAATAACTAAACCTGCACGTTTTGTTACTATCTATAATTTAGCCAGAATGTAAAAATCATCGCCTCACGTAAAAAAGAAAGACGCTCATGTTTTATAAACATCATCAGTAATCTTACCCAAGCAAAGAATAAGGATATTTAATGGACAAATATGCTTTTTAATTGGTCTTTAATTGAGGCTTAAATTTTATACATGTCATATTTGTCCATTGAATTTTTTGTTGTTGTTGTTAGCTACACTGCTAGCATGATGTACAGAGAGAAAACTGTGTTATTAGACAATTATTATCCGTCTTGTTGATTATCCAAAATGCATTCCACATCTAGTAATTAAAGCTGAATGTTGCTCTTGTACACCAAGCGACAAAACAGCTAAACGCATGTTAAATTTTTACCGGGGGGGTTAAAAACGAAGGGGCTAATGGGAAATCAGAGGGGTTGCTAGCATAGCTAATACGCTAACACGAAACAGTTCTGAATTGTTTTAACTGGTTCACGGACTGCCAATGCATTTTGTTGGGTTCTTTTTCTTTCCTTTTTTATTTAATAATTTATATTTTATTTTTTCCCCCCACGGCTGGTAACTACGGTACTCTGGGCGTGTCTTCCTGTCACGTCATTGTTTACCGGAAGCAGCCGGTCAGGCTTTCATGTTTCTGATAACGCACACCTCGTCGGGCATCATCACATACTATTAACTCAACTTAGAGTAGCGTTACTTTATTAATAATAATAATAATATGTATTTGCAAATAGAAGCATCGTTACCTTAAGCCAAAGTTCATTTTCAGTTATTTGTTCTCTGTCATTAAAAGATTATAATTTTGTTTTTTAAAATATATTCTTAAGTTTCAATATTTTGACTCAATAATTGTTTTCTGTTCAACTTCCACCCAAAGCAAAGTGACTTTTGGGAGTCTGGACGTCCATCCCACAGAGAAGGCTCTGGTCGTCCACTATGAGGTGGAAGCTGCTGTGTTGGGAGGTGGTGGAGGTCCTGTGCTCGGTGAACGCAAGGAGGGACAAAAAATGTGTGTTCCTTGTTTTCTGTCCCACAGATGAATCAAATAGATTGAATAGCTTGTTATGGGAATTTTGATTTGTCCTGTGAGTAACAATTTGAAAGTTGTATCCACCAAAATGCTATTAAGCAGAGAAATTCTCTGTTCCGTTATGGAGAAATTGTTTTACTAACCAGACATTTTTTTTATTTTACTTTACATTTTTGCAATGGTTAATTATGAAAAATGATGCTACTACGTACACCAGCCTATAGACACATCCTCCAAATGGGATTAATAGATGGAGTCTGTATTTGGGACGCTTTAATGTTTTCCTTTTTCCTTGTTTAGAATCCGTTTGAAGAGCCTCTCTCCTACCACAGATGTGGCAGCGTTGGCTAAGAAAGTGGTGGAGGAATGTAAATTTCTTCCTACCTCCCATTTGCCACAAGTAGAACAGCTCCTGTACTACCTCCAGAACAGGAAGTCCTCCCCGGTGGAGGGAAAAGCTCAGACATGTAAGCCCCTCTATGTGATTTTTTTTTGTCCTCAAACATTTCAGACAATCAAGGTCATATTTTGTACACAAAACTGTACAATTTTAAGGTAGGCAGCAATTATCATGATTCAGTTTTTCTAAGCTAATGTGGTTAGGCTCTCTTGTCATCTTTTTGTTACAAAGCACACCCTGTAAAATAATTAAGCTGTTAGATTTTTTTTTCTTCTGCTAAAAATCTATAATGATTTACTGT
The DNA here is from genome assembly GCF_002922805.2 of Oryzias melastigma. Classification (NCBI taxonomy): domain Eukaryota; kingdom Metazoa; phylum Chordata; class Actinopteri; order Beloniformes; family Adrianichthyidae; genus Oryzias; species Oryzias melastigma. The sequence goes on from NC_050528.1 coordinate 19,387,342, forward strand.
ATGTGATTGTGTTTCACCATCACCAGTGGAAAGGAAAGAGAAACGACTAGTGAAGCCCAAAGATCTGACACCATTTGAAGGACTGGAGGTAAATACTTAATTTCACAGCAAACAGATTCAATCATTATCTGTTAGTGTACCATTTCCCTTTAAAATGAACCACATTTTATCTTTGTAGTTAAATGAACAAGCTATTATAACTAAAGTGGATGAGTATGTGGAGCTGCTCTATGAAGGCATCCCAGAAAAGATCCGAGGCTCTGCTCTCATCCTGCAGCTGGCCCGTAACCCTGACAACCTGGAGGAACTCCTGCACGATGGTATGATGTCACTTTGGTTACTTGTTGTGTTCAGTCTTAGTCAGGGGTGGACAAACTCTTTGACTTGTGGGCCCCAAAGGGTTCTAGAATTTTATGGAGCAGGAGCAGATATTTGGAGTGTTTTGGTTATCCATCTCATTATAGAAAGAAACAACATGGAATCTAAATGAAATGATGATTTGATTTTATTGAAAATATATATATATATTTAAAAACAGAACATTTTGAGTTTTTATTTCAAACTTTATCTTTCAATCTTTTAATCTTTGGATCGTTCTTACTTATCTCAGATTCTACAATCTTTTGCATATAAATCGTCTCATCACAAAATGACTTTGTGTTTATAGAAGCAGCTCTTGGTGCTCTCGCTAGAATCCTGAGAGAAGACTGGAAACAGAGTGTGGAGCTGGCTACCATCATCATTTACATCTTTTTCTGCTTCTCCAGGTAAAACAGAGACTCACACAAACACTGCATTGCATTTATGAAGTCTTCTTTCTACACTATTTTGCATCTTTGGCTTCAGTTTTTCACAGTTTCACGCCGTGGTGAGTCACTATAAAATTGGAGCGCTGTGTATGAGTGTGGTGGAACATGAGCTGAAGAGACATGATGTTTGGTGTGAGGAGCTGCGCAAGAAAAACAAGGCTTATATCCTTTTTTTATTCTGTCATTTCTTGCTTCACCGTTCGTGTATTTCTGCTCCTGTGTAGTTTGTCAGGCTTGCACTGAGCATTTCCTTAATTTTTGCGCACGTGAATCAGCTCCAGAAAACGGCTCTCTGAGAAGAGATCAGGACAAAGTTCTGAGAAAATACCAAGGCCTGCTGGCTAAGCAGGAGCAGCTGCTCAGAGGTACAGCAAATCTTTAGGTTTTAGTTTTATATCCCAGAAAGTAAAATTCGAATTACTGTCTTGGTTGCATTATCTGCAGTTCTATGAATAGTGCTGCAAATGATAACCAACTTTCTTGTTCCTCCTTCTGCCAGTCTCTCTTTATCTTTTGCTCAACCTTGCTGAGGACACGAGGACTGAACTGAAGATGAGAAACAAAAACATCGTTGGACTGCTGGTCAAACTTCTCGACCGCAATGATGAGGAGCTGCTGGTGCTGGTGGTTTCCTTCCTTAAAAAACTGTCCATTTTCCTGGAAAACAAGAACGACATGGTTTGTGAAGGCTTCAATCTTCTGTTTGTTCACATTTAAAAACACATTTTTTGAGTACTTTTCTGAATTGAACAAGTAGTGTAACTCTCAAACTAGATTTATTTTATATCTCAGTGGAATCCTTACATTTTCAAAAACCAAGACTTGCTTACTTGCTGTCTTATTTAAAAAAATCCTACCAATGAGCAGACATTGAATCATTCATGAAAACAACGGCATCTTTGGTCACAGCTTTAGTTTCAGCAAAAAACACTATAACTTGATTCACAACTAATTTGTGAATTCATATAATAAACCTGAACAATTTAATTTTGTATAACATTGTCATACAACAGAATATTAGGGCCATTTTTAAAGTTGTAAATTTACAAGAAGTCACAACTGTTTATATATATTATTTTTATTATACATGATATTTATTACTTTAAAGGTCAGAGGCTAAATTTCTGACTTTTTTTCTTATAAATTTACATGTTTCAAAGTTATAAATTCACAAGAAAAAAGTCATAACTGTAGAACTAAGTTGTAAATCTATTACTTTAAATTTTATAATATAGTTTTTTTTCTTTTTTTGGTGGCCATCATTTATAGTCATATTATTAAAATCTTTTAAAAACGTAAACATATCAGTATTTTATTTATTTTTTTCCCCCTTTTTTAACAAAATGTGTTCCTTTGTAAATGCATGGCTGTGTCCTTTGCTGGCAGGCTGAGGTGGATACTGTGGAGAAGTTGGGACGTCTCGTTCCTTGTGAGCATGAGGACCTGATGAACTTAACTCTGCGTTTGCTGTTCAACCTCTCCTTTGACTCGGGACTCAAAGCCAAGATGGTGGAAGTTGGGTTGTTGCCTAAACTGACTGCATTGTTGGGTAATGATAAGACTGCTGTTTTTTTATTTTTTCCCAATTTAAAAACATTGTCTGACTTGCTTGTGGATCTTTGTAGTTTTGTCCACTTTTCTTGGGTGGTGAATTACAGGAACCTTTGATGGAAACACATTTGTAATTTGAATTTTGAGGGTTTGTTCTTCTAACTTGTTTTTTGTGCCTGCATAACTCATAAATCCCATAAAGCTGCGAGTGACATTGAATATCCTGCAGGCACTACCTGCGTCCGCCTTCGCCGCCCTCCTATTTCCCCCTTTTTATCTACTATCCCTCTTTCTTCTGCCACCCTGTTTGTTATATATTCATGAAAAAATTTTTTTTTTTCAAAATGGTAGCTTTTCTGTTTCTTTTATCTCCATAGCAACCTTTTTATCTTTTGATCGCCTGGGAGTGACAAACAGATTAATGTAATTTTTTTCAGAGGAATTGGCAAAAGTAAACTTTTGGATTTCCTTGGCAACTGAAGTTTTTTCTTAACCACACCCACATTCTCAATTTGTCCATATTGTTTGCCATTTTGTTTTGTTCAGCTTTAGCCAAGGATTCACATGTAATAAGTTTTCACAATATTCAAAATATTAAAATACAAAATGTGCAACCAATAAAGAAACACCACTTTTGTAAGCTTGCTAATGTTGTTAAAAATCTACAATTTCTAATTACAATATTTTTTCCTATCTTCCAAATGATGCTCGAGGAATTAGGAGGTGATAGATCGAAATCCCTGGAAGGAGTTTCAATTTGTAGCTGGTGCTAAAAATGATTTATTATTTTGAAAAATTCAAGATGGCAACCTCTTCCTGAAATCAAAGAAGTGGTTGTAGACCTAAGTTGGCAGCATGTGTGTTAAGCTTCGTGAAAATTGCTAAAAAAAAAAGTTTTCTTTTCTCATATTTTGGGGAAAATGTGAAAATCACCTAATTTTACACTTTTCCATAAAATAGGTCCCAGGTCTTGTGACCATCCCATAATAATTTCAAAACTACCTTCGGATATCTCAGAAACGTGTTTTGGTTTCGTTAGTACATTTTTTTAATTATTTTTTATGACCCCATTCATTTTTTTGACAGTTTCTCTCACTCTGATGTCATCATTTTGTTCAGGATGTTGTTCTCTATGCTCAAAAATCATTCTCACCAGGTACTAGGTGGATACAAATTTTGGTGAGTTTTCACGTATGTGGTGGGGTGACATTTTCCCTCAAAGGCGTAGTAAAAAATATTGTGAAAACAATATGGTTCTTGTGGTCAGTAACTGCTGCGAGCCATGATATAAATAAAGTTTTAAATCTTTATGTTTGTGTCTGTTTCATTCAGGAGATGAGAACAATCGTCAGGTCGTCATTCGGATCCTGTACCACCTCAGCATGGAAGACCGCTTCAGGGGCATGTTTGCTTACACTGACTGTGTTCCTCAGGTACAGTTAGACCCACTGATGCCCAACAATGTCCTATACTTCCAAAGAGTGTCCTGAACATGTTTGTGTCTGGATGCAGCTCATGCAAAGGCTTTATGAGCACGGCAAGGAGGACATGGAACCCGATCTTATCTCTATCCTCATCAACTTGGCAGCAAATAAGAAGAACGCTCAAGTCATGTGTGAAGGTGTTTCATCTTTAGATGAACAGATTCTTCCTGAAAAGAGCGGTCGGGTAAAATAGATTTAAAATGTGTTCCTGTCTGTAGGAAATGGACTCAAGATGCTCATGAAGAGAGCACTCAAGACTAAAACCTGTCTTCTGATGAAGATGATCAGAAACATCTCCCAGCATGATGGTCCAACAAAAGCTTTATTCATAGTGAGTTGTTCCATAAAGCCACTGACTGTATAAGAGACCTGGACTAAGTGAGTGTCCCTCGTAGAAAATGACTTGCTTCTGGTGTCAATCAAAAGAAGTCAAATCAGTTGTCATGTTGTAGCCAGAAATTGTCAGTAAGCAGTGATTGGTCCAAGTCGGTCTGAGTCAAAGTTTCTATGGCAACCACTTCACCAATCAGAAGTGAACTTGTTAGAAGACACTGGTACTATTTGAAAGTGGGTTCGGGAGGATCTGTCAAACCCTACGAAAGTTCGACGTGAGACCTCATACTTTCATTGAGGCATCTGATTGGTCAGTTAATAACCTGAATGATTTGTCTACAGAAAAAAATGCCATAAAAAAACAGGATTAGCACGAACATGTTAAAATAAGGTGTCAGAGCAAGAACGTTTATTCTGACAATAGAATGACTGAGTTATAGCTGTTTATTTCTCAAAAGAATTCTGGGATTTTGGGTACTCCTCAAAAGGAGGAGGGGTCACTAGGTCCAGTTCTCATATACAGTCAATTTATAAAACCAACGCTGTAATGTTGGTTTTCTTGGATACCATGTTTATGTTTTTGTTGTCTTTTAAAGAATCTCTCTTTTCATTCTGTCAGGATTATGTGGGTGATCTAGCATCAGAAATCCGGGCTGAGGAAGAGGAGGAATGGGTTTTGGAGTGTCTGGGGACACTAGCAAACCTGACCATCCCGGACCTGGACTGGGAGTTGGTACTGAAGGAGTACAACCTGGTACCTTACCTCAAAAACAGACTCAAGCCAGGTACTTGTGGTTTTTCTAAAATCTAAACGCTTAATTTGTTTTCCACTAAGGTCAAACTAAAAATGTAAAAGTAAAACAAGCTAAAAATACAATGGAAATAATTCCATACCTTTAAATAGGAATTTGTCAAAAAACTTAGATGGACTCTTCGACTTAAAAACCCAACGCTGTGATTTTTGAGTGTCTCATAGTATTCTTTTCAGGCTCTGCAGACGATGACCTCATCTTGGAAGTGGTCATAATGATTGGAACTGTCTCTATAGATGATGCCTGCGCCGTCATGTTGGCTAAATCTGGCATTATTCCGGCTCTTATTGAGCTGCTAAATGGTAAAACATATGGATTTAAAATGAGTCCTAGTATATGTTTCATGTAATAATAACCATCTTTTCATTCTATTTGTTTGCAGCCCAGCAAGAGGATGACGAGTTTGTGTGTCAGATCGTTTACGTCTTCTATCAGATGGTGTTTCATCAGGCCACTCGCGACGTCATCATCAAGGAAACTCGTATCCTTTCTCAGTTTTCTCTCATGACATGATCCGGCAGAAGTGTAAATTGATCACTTTGCTTCATGGATCTCCAAGAATGAAGTTGTTTTCTCTCCTTCTCTTTATCTTCTTTAACCACCACCTCAGAAGCTCCAGCTTACCTGATAGATCTGATGCATGACAAGAATGCAGAGATCAAGAAAGTGTGTGACAACACTCTGGACATCATCGCTGTAAGTGAAGCAAAACTGATATTTGTTTTTTTTCCAACAACAGGACTCCTCAATATAACCAATATACTTTCTATTCATCAGGAGTACGATGAGGAGTGGGGGAAGAAGATTCAATCAGAGAAGTTCCGTTTCCACAACAACCAATGGTTGGAGATGGTTGAGAGCCGCCAGGCGGATGAGCCGGAACCATATCTGTACGACAACGAGAGGACCAATCTGTTCTACAGCGCAGGTAAAGACACGGTGGTTGATCAAAGTAACTTCAGACATGAAATGTCTGAACTTGAACAGCTGAAGAGGACCAACACAAAGGCCTTTGTCGTAACTTCTCATCTGAACGTTTTTCCAGATGGGATCATTTCAGCCGACGGTTCTGTCAGTCCGGATTTATTTTCTCACTTTCAGCCTCAGAATGGAGACTCCCACCTTACAGGGTGAGATATCAGAAACCATAACGCTATTCAGCTAAATAACTGACAATTTGAACTATTGTTTGACAGTTAATGTTAATTACTTACATTTTTTTTTCTTTATAGAGACATGAGTGATGTGTTTGACCAGACCAGCTCATCGCCTGGACGACCAGCCACTGCCTACGGCTTCAGACCGGACGAACAACCACACTATTTGTAATAGTTTTTATTTTATTACCAGTGGATTGACAGTGGTGATACCTTGCTTGGTTTGCATGTTTTTGAAGTACATTTAGAACATGTTAAATGTAGTATCTGTCATAGAACAGTGGACTGTATATTTCAAGATTATGTTGATGACAATGTCCTTTAAAGTATATTTAAAAGTAACGTATAAAATATTGCTGTCTCTTGTTAAAGCTTGTAACCCTTTAAAAATTGGTGTTTTTTTTGTGACTGAACTACAACCGATGATGAACTGTTGACAGAACAATAACATTTACATGCTGTATGTCATTTGTGCACATTTTGACTTTTTTTCTGCACCTATTCCATTAAAGATGTAAATAAAGGAAGACTTTCGGAGTAGGTGAAGTCAGCTCATTTTGTTGTATTTATCTCCAGGTTCCAATAGAAATAAAAACTATTGCACAGATGATATTGCTTTGATTTGGTTCTTAAATTTTTTTTTAACATGAATTACTATTTGCACTATTTTTTGCAACCTGCGTTGTTTATGAAAGCTAAATATGGGGGTGTGCTCTGAGTCACAACAAAGTATAATTCATAAAACTTTCCTTGGAAAATTCTCTGGTCATGGCTTATGAAAAATATATACAGTCATCTCTTCAAAAAAAAAATTGTTTCTCCTTATATTTTAATGCTGTATTAATGAAAAGAGCAAAATGTTTTATTTAAGCCATAACAGTGACGCTCAGCTGAGCACCGCATTGCCAACTTTTGCACAAACAGGATATCAATGCATGCAAGAATGATATATTCTTGATGTGTTTGCTTGTAGGCATTAATGTGAATGTACAATTTAACTTCCATAAAAACCATCGTATGTCACTTGATCCATTTTTTCTGCCCTGTAGTTCATCCTCATTCCACTAGGGATAGTAGAAGGGCTTATTACAATGGCAGTATCCACAAAATCTAAAAAGAAAAAACACTTTTGCTAATGTTAAAACTTTAGGATGAGAAAAACACATCTACTTTTATTCATTTTTTTAAATGACTACTTACTGTATTGAAAGAATGCAAAATGCATCTATAATAAATTATTTATAATACAGTTACACTGTGTTAAGATGTTAAGATCAAATTTGAGACAGTTAGTAAATAATGTACTTTTTTCCTGTGTTACGCCCCATTGGGGGAAAGGTGCAACATAAAGAAAAAAAAATGCAAAAAAATACCGGGAGGCATCAAATAAGAGTGGCAGCTAGGCCGTTTATTACAAATGGCTTGAACAAAACCCAACACAAGGAAAAACAAAACATAGCCTAAGAAAAGGAGAATAATAATAAGACTAATAGTTAACAAACTCAGAAACTCAGGCTTTTCAGCAATAGGGTAATAATGGAAATACAACGCAAACAGCATAATCAAATCAAATCATAACACAAGTTAATCAAAACCAAAGTCCAATGTCAGGGTAAAACCTAAAAACGTATATATACAGAAAGGGAGGTCGACAAACGGGAGCAGGCTGAAGCAAACACATCCACTCTGGAGTTTAAGCCGCCGTCGGTCCACAGAAATCTACAACCTTTATATATAGACACTGATGGCAATGAAAGGAGGCTGCAAACACAAACTGATCAAACAGACATACACACACAAACCCACCAGGCCTCCTGAACACTCATTTAAAAGTTTCTGCCTTTTGAACTGACATTGTGGAGAAATAGACTTACCAAATCACCCAACGGATCATAATTTAAACTACAGAATTTATATGTCATTGAAAAAATTGTATTGCAATTTTTTATTTGTGGATTTCACCAAAAGGTTTAAAAAACTTCTTAATTCCCCCATAAAAGTTGCATTTTTATTTTTTGGATTTATTTGGCTCCAAAGATTAAACATCACATACTCATCTTGTATTCAAAGCTAAATAGCCCTCTATTCTTTCTTGAAATGTTTTCCCAAGTGGTTTCATCAGTTTGGATGGTGCTGGGTTCAGTTCAACATTTGTATCCTTCAGGTGATACACCCCCGTTCCTGCATACTGATGGCTCATTAAAGGGAAATGAAGAAGAGGAACCAGAATGAAAGTATCTCATTTAGAAACTTCCTATCAGAGATCATCCGGATGGATGAGAACCTTCTCCACCTGTAACAGTAACATCTATCCAACCATAGAGGCCCTCGGCTTTTGTCTATTTGTTCAGCTGTTGGACAGAACAAGTTAAAAAATAAATAAGTAAATACATAAAGTTGAGCAAAACCACCCGTCTCCTGCAAGAGTCAAATGTTTTGATTGGTGGAAAAATCAAATCAAAATGCTTCACTGTTCTGATTCAGTTATCTGGTTCTTTATTTTTATGGTGAAGTTGAGAAAATCTTACAATCAAGACATTTCAAGCACTTTTAATTCAATTTGTAATTGGTCATTAAATACCTGCAAATGAAAACAAAAACATTGAACATTAAATCCATTTGTTTTGGTGATTTAATGAGTAAAAACAACACAAGTGAAGTTTGTGATTAAGATGATCTCAGAAGTTTAAGTGATTGTTGGCATTTACTGAGATTTTTTAGGCTATTTTGGAGTTTAGCTAAAATTTCACCTACATGCTATACCTGCTTTGGGTTACTTAGGCTTTTTTATTTAGTTTTTAGGTTGTTTTGGAGCCAGGCTAATATCTACATGCTGTTTTGACTAATTTAGGCTTTTTTCAGTTTTTTAGACTATTTTGAAATTTAGCTAATATTTCAGCTACATGCTAGCTGTTTTGACTAACCAGTGTTTTTTTCTTCTTTTTTTTAATTTTTATTTTATTTTTACTTTTTAGGCTAATTGGAACTTAAGCTAATATTTTAGATAGCTATCAGCTTCAGCGTTTTTAGCTATCAGCTTTCGCGTTTTCAGCTATCAGCAGTAGCATCTTCAGTGGCCAAATTCAGCTTACAGAATTCACACTAGCACTAGTTAATAATTGTTAAAAAGTTACAGTTTTAAAGTTTTAAAAATTTAGTTTTAGTGTGTTCAATAAATGTTTATCTTGTTCGGCCTCTGACCTAAGATGTGTTTAGGATTTTGACCCCTTGTGCGATTGAGTTTCACACCCCTGCATTAATGGATCTATTTGTCTGCAATTGGATGCAGAATGGAGTGGAACAGGGAGACTCATTTCCGTCGGTACGTCACACCTGAGAACCTGTTTTGAAATTCTGCCGACGGAGGGATTCTATCTGTTCCCGAGCCATCACAATTTTAATAAAGAAATAACCCAAAACAAAGTTTTGATATCAAATTATTTTAATTTATATTCTCCATCATGAGAAAAATGCTTCAAGAACAAGTTTAAAAATACCAAAAAAAACAATATTTTCATTGGAGTGGGTTTTTAAAGTTTTGCTTCTTGAACTTGCTCCTCCTCCTTCACCTTTCTGTACCATTGATATGAAGCTGCTGTCATTTTTAAAGCTGGTCGGGGTCTGATGCCGGTGTGGAGGTGGTAACGTCAGACCCCTCTCCTGCTGGGACAGGGGGGTTGATTACAGTCTCCACCTCTGTGATCTCCGTCACCAGTTCTCTGATGATGGCTATGCTGTCCAGTGGCAGCTCCACAGGACTCTCTGACTGTAGTTCTTCAGGTTGGGAACTTTTGGAAGGCATTGTTTCGTCCTTTACTTCCCCTACATCTTCCTCTTCGGCTGTGTTCTCTTCGTCTTCTTTTTCCCCCTCCTTCTTTGTGTCTTCACTCTGAATTTCTTCGGTCTTTGTCTGCTCTGTGTTTGAGGTGTCTGTGAGCTCTGCTGTCAGAGCAGCATCTCCTGCGAGGTCCTCCTGTCCGTCATCCGTCTCAACCTCTTTCCTCTCTTTGATCGTCTCATTCTCTTCCTCTCCTTTTTGTTTCTCCAACTCCCAGGTGACTTTTATTTGTCCTGTTAAATAAACAGCTCTGTCTGTGGTCTGCTGGACCTGCTGAACCTCAGATTGAATGGTGGACGGAGCGATAGCTTCACTTAGAGACCCGAGACTAATTTTTGTTGGACTGTCTGTTCCAGATGCTTGTGGCGGTGAAGGAGGTTGGGTGTCAGAGGCCTCCTCTGATACTTGATCTGAGTTTAGGAGTTCAGGTGTTGGTGGATCTTCACGCATTTCTGGAAGCTCGCTTTCAGAAGATTCCGGTTGAACATGCATCAGCTGAGGAGAGTCCAGAGCAGAAGTGTCTGCTGACTCTTTGACGTTGGATCCCAGATCAGCTGGTGGATCCTGTGAGTCACATGTCACGGCTCCATCACAACCTGAAGTCTCAGCTGTCGCTGAAATCTTTTCACTTTCAATCTTGTCTCCATCTCTGGCTTCCTCACAGGGAGAAACATCCTCACTTCCACCGTGATCGAGCTGTTGTGTCACGACGATCAGAGGATACGTGGTTGCATCACTCTGCTCTGATAATGGACATGTGCTGGACTCTGATTTGGTGTTGACCTTCAGGTCTGCATCACTCTGAGAGCAAACGTCAGCGGATTCATCTCCACCTTCCACTGGAGTTTGTTTATGATCGTCTCCCGGCCCGGATGAGATGGAGTGCCGAGCGTCCATGGTGGGGCTGTCGGACACAGTCTGTCCCAGCAGACTGTACTGACTAATGGCCAAATCGGAAGTGTCCAGGAGCAGATTGTTGCTCTTCTTACTTGCAGCATCCTGGACCACTGAAAGAGGAAAAATCATTGAATTTTCAGTCATTTTCTCCTAGTTTCCTCTAAATATTAATCCCTTAATACATGCATGAATCAAAGCACTTGAGCTCCAAAATTGCCTTAATTTAGTATCACAATTTAGTCAAATTTAGACAAAGTGACTGTTTTTTTTTAATGTATTTATTTACACGTTCAAACTAGAGTGGGAGGATAAACTTCTAGAGATGAAACATCTCGTTTCCAAGAGGGTCCTCCATTTCAAGAAATAACAATCACAAATGACTAAGTAGGAACCAAACAAAACAGTTCAAATAGAGAATAAGTACACATAACACACACAGAGACATAGATGTGCTGCCTTTCAATATCAACCCCTGCCTAAAATAACATTTCAGACATTTTTTTAAATAAACACATTTGTGAAAAAAGCTGAACAGAAAAAAAAAACAGAAAATAAATGAGTGCTAAAGTAATTGTAATAGCGCTTTGAGCTACATAAACTATGAGAAGGACTTTTTATAAATAAAGTTTGATTGATGTACTGTATGTACAAGGGCAAATATGTCTATTTATGATTAAGATTAATGATGTCATTTACATGTGCGGATGTACAGTATATGGATGTGTATTTTCTTTTAATGTTGTTTTTTTTATTTTCTAGGAAGATTATAACTAATTAATTCAAGTTTGATTTATCTATATCTATTTATTTAGTTTGTTTGTCCTCTTTAGAATATTTTTGATTGCTTAACTTAAATCAATTCTGATCAAAAACTGTATTGTTGTTAAACTGTGAACATATGAGCATCAGGTGTCTGGGCACAAATCACAGGAATGATTCAGAAAATACAGCTTTATGTCTAATATTTTGTTTTCATCCAAGATTATTTTCATGAATGCAGAAAAAGTATCAATCTTTGTGCTTACCTGTCTCTGTCTCCTTAAAGAGGAGGTTTCTCAGAACGTCATCATAAACGTTGTGAACTACGATAAAGCTGCTGTAGTCGGAGAAGATGTACTGCTCGAACTGCTGGAGCTCCTGAACACAGAAGACACGTGTGCTTTGCTGAGTCTGAGTAACAAAGGGGTAAAAACCTGTTGTGAGTTTGACCTACAGTTTTCCACCTGCTGTCCATCCTCCTGGTGAGAGCAGGAAGAGTGATCTCCAGCAGAGCTTCTTCATAGATTCTCCTCTGGACCACTCGGCTGTCATAATCCAGCTGCTGCTCAAACACAAACAGGATTTCTGACACACTGAACTCTAACACTGATTTAGAAAGAGATATTTTACTAATAATTCCAAAAATATGCTTCATTCGGAACTTACATGGTTACTGGTTACATGGTTAACTTCTTTACCTTGAATACTCTTTCTTTAGCTCGATCCATCTTCACAGGAACATGAGTGGCTTGCAGTCTTGTTGATGACTGCAGGAACTGCTCCAAGGTGTACACAGCACTGTCCAGCAGCTGCAAGGATCAAACCACAAAAGTTAATATGTCTGTACGGTGAAAAAGCTAAATTTGAAACTTCTGGTTTCCACTCCAAGGAAAATTGGGCTTTTGGTGTTTTAATATGTTCTTGTGACATTTTCTTATGATAGAGGACATTAATAAAAGCTTAAAATAGTATTTTTCTGTATTTTTTCATTCAAACTGAATCACAAATGTAATTTTAAAAAAAGCATATTTGTGCTGTTGAAAATACACTACTCCCTGCTCTGCTTAAACAGAAAGCTCTCAGCAACCAAGAGGGGAATAGGGGGTGGGGTTGTTCGCTGCCAATGACCCTGCCCTCAACTCAGAGGGGCATTTCTAATGAACTCTGCAGAAACTATGTCCTAGAAAACAATATTGTTTTTTTATTTTTGCAAAAAACTGCATATTCATGGTTAAAAAAAAGACTGAGAATGCTTTTAAAATAGATCAAAAGATAATAAGAGTGGAGGTTCTCCATCATACCTGCTCCATCTCCAGCTGTGCAGAGTGAACCAGTCTCTGAGCATTTCTCAATCCAAAGCGATCTTTTAGGTCTTCAAGTTTCTCTGCCAGGCTCTCCACCTTCCTGTAGCTTTGCTCCAAACTGATGGAGTGCAACCTGGAAGAAATCTGAAGCAACACACACTCAACTAAAATCAAAGCCATTAATCAAAAGAAACATTTTTTAAGACTTCAAGGCATCTCACTTGCTTTGTCTTCTCCATCCCTCCATTTGTGAGGGAAAAGTCAGAATCCATCTGCGTGTGGAGTGTCTCCTGCATTCCTAGAATCCCCGCGCCTATATTCTCTGACATCACCTCCAGGATGGAGGACAAGAACGGAGCTACAGACTCGCTGCACACTTTCTCCGCCTCTTCACATATGCATGCTGCAACATACATAAACATCCACAAGGTGTTGACAAAAACACACGTTTTGATTTTCATGAGGTCTGACTAGACCTAAGATCAGAATATGAGTTTAATCTTTTTCTAATAATATACTGTTCTGACAATAGATCAAACCTTTTACTATAATTTTTCTTAGTTCTCTGTCATGTGAGCATTTTGGAGGAATGGTAATGCTCAACTACTGTTTGTCCTAACAGAAATCTACGACAGATGTCAGCGTGGATCACCTCGAACTTTTTCCTCCAGGAAGCTGCGAGAAGACATGATCTGGTCCAGGTTAGATCTGATTAGAGCCTGACTGGATGAGGCAGTCTCTTGACACTCCTTCCTTAGAGCCTCCAGACCTGCAGTCAGCTGATCCAGCACCAGCATGTAGGCTGCCTGCACTGTCTATGCAAAAAAAGTTACAATTAGCTGTTGACAGTGGACTAAAATAATGGCAACAGACTCAGTTATGCAGTCAAAATAAGACAACAAAAAATACATAATTATGAAGAGTAATATTATTTGATGGACAGATCAGAGTCATTTCATTTATTCGGTTTCAGTTTTCTATCGAAACTTATTTAAGGATTTTTAAACTAATTTGCTTAGGTTTCAAATAACTAGACTTTAACCTTTTAACTCCATGGTCAACCAAACAGTAGAGAACATTTAGAAAACATTAATAAAAACATGGACTGTGGATATTACTTCCCCCAAGGCAATAAGCAGCAGGAAAAAAACAGTTTTTTCTTTTTAATTTTGTCCTGGTCGGGTACTGGTAGTTAAAGGGTTAATATGATATAATCCCAATAAACATGTAAAAAATTCCAACTGAAAGACACAAGGAATGGCTTTAAATTAGAAAAGATTCATGGATTTCATGAATATATACACAGAAAAAAGTTGAAAAAAGAAATTAATGTTTGATTTTTTAAAGTAATTTTTTAACCAAATATTTTCAGGGGTTGCTGAACACAAAAAAATAAACAGAGTTCTTGATTGAGAGTGAAACTTACTGCCAACCACTGTCGAATTCTCTCGATCTTCTTCCCCTTCAATTTGGAATTCAGTTGACTCTGTAACCATGGCAACACCTCCTCCATCACCTGTGAGGTGAGTACCTACCAACACACAATACATCAACTATGGGGCACATTTCTGAGAAGCCAAAAATTAAAAAAAAAGCTGGTGCTAGTATGTAATACTGACTTGTTCCTCTGTGCCCAGAAGCTTTTCCCAGGATTCATAGCATCCCTTATCCTGTCGGTACAGGCGGAAGGCTCGAGCAAAAGCCTGACCTTCATGAGATGTCCTGTGCCAAGAGTCTGAAAAAAAAAGAAAAACAGTTTCTAATTTTTAAGAATAATTTTGAGAACCTTGATAGATTGGGAAGAGCATAGAAAATATATTAAATTCAAAGATATTTTGAAATAATTTTTAAAAACTTTAAAGCAAAAGAAAACATTTCATCTTCTGAGATGTTTTTCTTAGTTAAAATATAAGGAACAGCTTCATTTTTACCTTCTTCAAACGAAAAAGCTGACAGAACTTGAGCAGTTGAATATTATGTCATATTTATTAGGACATTTTAAGGCTAACTGGTTACTTCCTGGTTTCAGTGGCTACTAGTTTTTAGCCAGAAACACTGAATATGCAGAACCTATAGTAATAAAATATTATGATGAGATTGAATGAAAGAAAAAAATGTGCTCAGCACTGTAGAAAATATAGATATTTTTGATTTGATTGACCTGTTTTCCATTTTCTGATGGAATCTTGGTAGTCTTAGTTAGTAGGCTTTGTTTATTTGTTTTCTTTTGGTAGTTTTGGTTAGGCAGCCCTTAGCAGGGAGCTGCTGACTGACAGTCGACATGGCTTGTCTTATGTTTGGCCAAGGAGAGATAGAAGAGCCACATGTGGTTCTGGGGCCGCAGGTAGTAGACCTCTGTTCTAGTCCAAGAGTCTGCAACCTTCAACACTTAAACAGCCATTCAGGTCATTTTCTGACTGACCAAAACCCAGAGAGAGCCATAAAGTCTCACTTCACCTTTTACAAATATTAGACATAGATTTGTATTTACTGTAATGTTATTACCTGTTTCGATAAATATAAACTAAATATTGGGTTTTTTTTTTTGCATTACTAAAACATTAAGAAAATTGTCATTTTTCCTAAATATAAAATAGTTTAGAACTTTTGACAGAAATTCCCATCACTTCCTTTCAAAATAAAATACACTCTGAGACGGTCTCATATTAGGTTCAAGTTTAACAGTTGGTAATGTAACCTCAGCATTGATAAATGTGTGATAAATAAAAAATATCTATATACAATTTGTTTTATCCTTGTTGGTGCATCTCTGTCAGCAATTCATAAATCAGAACTAAGTAGGTGACCATTACTGTCTTTTTTGTGCACTTGAAATCCTTGAATTTTGATCAATATTGGCTTATAATTTTGGGATTCAAGAATCTCTCTAAGTGTGTCTGCGGTAAGCCACACAGCTTGATGGATTATTAGAGAGTTATTGGTAATGTGTGGTGATACGTACTACAGTATGTTTTATTTGACCCCTTCATTGAAGAATGGAGGGGTAAAAGAGCCACATGTAGCTCCAGAACTTCAGGTTGCAGACACCTGTTTTAGTCCTTGCAGCACGTCTTTGCAACAAGCCTCTTCAATAATTTTCTTTTTTTTTTTTTATCAATATCAGTAGATAAAAGCTCAAGAGTCAACGATAAAGAAAATGCATATACACATTACCCTGCCGGAAATTATAAAACTTTACTCAGGGCTGCTATAAATGGATTTGTTCTTTACTCTCTATCAAATATAAAGTCCACATGTGTCTACAAAGTTTCACTTCTGCGTTCATATTACTGAGATGTGAGGCTGTATGAAAATATAACTTTGGTGGTTTACTTCCTCCTCATGAGCTGAGGCAATGTTCAATCACTAAGCTGTGTTGACAAAAAAATCCACAAAATTTATGAATGCTGGGGAGCAACCATCTACAGCAGCATCGTGTGTGAATTAGAGGGTTACGGTGGGAAACTGCTGCAGTGAATAACTCGAATACTTTCATGTATTTACATTTCTGCAGAAATGATAGATTATTTTTACACACCTTTTCTTTACTTTGCCAGATGGGGGTTTTCTAAAGAAAGTGTTGCATAATGTCTCTGTGTTTTTGATGACCTCATGCACAAATTTAGGATTTCATTTACTGCTGAATAAAGTGAAATTGTGTCTTTAATCTAATTAAAATACGTGCATATTTGTGTATAAATAGTGTTTATGTATTTTAAGTTTATCCAGAAACCTCCAACAAAAATTTTGCAACTTCAGGAAAATGAGGAAACTCGTTTACGGAAGTGAGAAACCATAGAAACAACAATCTTCCTAAAAAATATATATTCTAATAAATTAATAAAAGATTTTCTTAGAAGCCACACGGTGACCTGTCTTGTGTTTCCTGTTTCTGCTCCGGCTAACATTAAACAGATATGTCTTCGCATTTGCACTTTTGTGGGTGTGAAGTAGAGGGGTTATTTTCTTAGGTTTGCATCCAAACCACACAGGAAGTCAGCGTCAATAGTTTGATCTGTCACCCAGGCAACTGTCACAACATGAGCTGTGAGGCACAGCTGTACGGATGAGACAGCTTTGCAGTCAAAGATTTCGTTCCTTCATCTGAGATTAAACTTGAGTTGCTTTCAGTTTCCCACTTGTACGTTTGCTGTATAATAAAATTGTTTTAAGTACCAATTTCATTCACTCTGGACTTCTATCCCCATGTTGAGTTTTGTTATTTTTATGAAATCTCGATAGAAAAATACTTTTTTTTCCTTAATGGGAGCAGTTTTCCAAAGTAATACACTTGAAATTCTCAGCTGTTGTTTTCAAAATTGTCACATTTTCACCTTTAAATTCTAAAACCTTTTCAGTGTACACACGTCCCTCACAGACGTGAATTTTTACTTTACCAAGGTTTTGGTGACGGATGCAGGTCTTGAGGACAGACAGGAAGTGATCTCGTTCCCCATCTTGTTGAAACAGGAAGCAGGTGTAGCCTTTATAAGGCAGATGGAGGTATACAGCAAATGTATCTGGAGATGAAACCACTGACGATGAATCCTCCTTTACTCCTGTGGACACAGAAATACAGGATAAGGGCTGAACTGAATGTTGAGTATATAAACACTCATCTGCCAATTTATTAGGCAAAGCTTGCTAGTACCGGGCTGGATCCCCTTTTGCCTTCAGAACTCCCTTAATCCTTGGTAGCATAGATTCAACAAGATACTGGAAACATTCGTCAGAGAGTTTGGTCCATATTGACATGATAGCATCACGCAGATTTGTCGGCTAAACATCCATCGATCTCACTTTCCTTCACATTCCATAGATGATCTATTGGGTTGAGATGGAACCAGTCTGGTCTTTCTCCTCTGACCTCTGGGATCAACAAGACATTTCTTCCAAAAAGAACTGGATATTTTCTCTTATTCTGACCATTCTCTGTAAACCCTAGAGATGGTTGTGGGTGAAAATCCCCGTAGGTCAGCAGTTTTTAAAATACGTAGACTAGCCTGTCTGGCACTAACAACTATGCCACGTTCAAAGTCACTTCAATCACCTTTCTTCCTCATTCTGATGCTCAGTTTGAACTGCAGCAGATCGTCTTGACCATGTCCACATGCCTAAATGCATTGAATTGTGATTGGCTGATTAGAAATTTGTATTAACAAGCAATTGGACAGATGTGCCTAATAAAGTGGCCAGTGATTGAATAATCCTGATGTCTTAGAAGTGATAAGAAATGCTTTGTTATGCTATTTTCGTCAGTTTTTGTTTGAAGAAATGATGTCATAGCTACACCCCACCCAACAATAAGCTGTTGCAGTGAGGAAATGAAATAATGTGATTCCCTGTTCATTCCATGTGCTTGCCCACTGACATAACAATTGTCCATCTTCAATTGGTCTGGTGCATTCATTTGAACAATGAAAGGCAGAATAAGAACAAAATCAACCTAAAACAGGTGATAACCTATTTGCATTTAGAAGAGTAATACAATTAATTTGCAAAACATGACTTGATGGGGGGCTGCACGGTGGCGCAGTGGTTAGCGCTCTTGCCTCACAGCGAGAAGGCCCCGGTTCAAATCCCGGCTGGGACCTTTCTGTGTGGAGTTTGCATGTTCTCCCCGTGCATGCGTGGGTTTTCACCGGGGACTCCGGCTTCCTCCCACCGTCCACAAACATGCTTCATAGGTTAATTGGTGACTCTAAATTGTCCCTAGGTGTGCATGTGAGGGTGAATGGGTGTGTGACTGAGGCCCTGCGACAGACTGGCGACCTGTCCAGGGTGTACCCCGCCTTCGCCCTTCAGTAGCCAGGTTAGGCTCCGGCACCCCCGCGACCCCGAAAGGGACAAAGCGGTCAAGAAGATGGATGGATGGCTGGATGACTTGATGGGGAAAACTTTGCTTTTCAACCACAAAGGTTCTAGGAGTTGACCACCAAATTGCATAATTTGTGTCACTACTTTTTCAGATCTCCCCCAAGTCCTTAGGGCCATGACTTGGTAACTCAATGCAATAGCTTCCATAGATTTCAATGGGATGAAGGTCTGGAGACTGGCTGGACCACTCAGAGCATTATAAAGTTCCTGAGCAGATCCTTTGTTGCCTCGGTTGTGTGTTTATTCATGCTAGCATACCCATGACGTATTTGAAATGCCCTGGTCAAGGAAAAGAGGTTCTCTGAAGGTTCAAATGTATACAGTTCTGCCCTTCATCCCTTTAAAGTGGTGCAGTTGTCCCACCCAACCACAAAGTGTAATGTTCTGACAAGGGGCATGAGGTTCTTGGAATCATGCACTGCATTCTTCCTTCGTCAAACATGGGAAACCCAAAGAGCTTGATTCTGGTTTCATCTGACCACAAACCCTTAGAAGTTTGCTGCCAAACACTGTAAGGGTTTGTGCTTGGTTGGGTTTTTTTGGTGCAGGGGAGCCTTGTTGGTGCCATCAACCCTTTCAAGAAGTAACTTTTTTAGTCTTTCACGAAGATTATTTGTCCTTCTCTTGTGAATCTGTGCTGATTATTAGCAGCCACTTTCTTTTTATTTGTAAATAATTGCATCTGTGGTCACCTTTTTGGTTGTTCTGTGATTTTAGCTCAAAACTGCTTTTATAGCGTTTCAGATCAATTTAACATTGTTGGACAGCTTTTTGTCATTGATCATGGAGGACAATTTGGAATCTGCCTGACTGACTGATTTGTTCCTGCTTGTTTCTGACACTCAGGAGCAAGAACTGTTGCTGTTTGATAATGGATCAAACTCTTTTTCTTACTTTTTGAAATACAAACGGATTCCTTTTGTGGTTATTCTGTCTCCCACTGCTCAGACAAAACTTTGAACACATTTATCAGACTGTCAGTTGGAATGCGGTGAAGCATTTTCTGATTTTCCATTCACAGTTTTGGTCTGTTAGCATCATATTGGTCATGTAATATGGCATGGAAAACAGCTTTAGCGCCTATTTTACTCTAGAGCTTTCATTCCCTCCATTTTATCCACCCCCGCCTCCTGAAATATGCTTCAGCTTTTAAAGGATCTGAAGCTTTCCAGAGAGGTACCATGTCTTTTATCCACAGTATTAGAGAAAACTTCTAAAGTCGCCTATTTTTGTTTGCATTTAGAAATTGTAAATCTGACTTTTATGTACCTGTTGCAACTTTCACACCGGGCTCTGCGTTGCAATTAAGGAAAAAAATGAAAAGTCAATGTAAATGCTCGTATATGCGCATTTTGGGCTTCTGCGTTCAAAACTTTTGTGTTCACACGTCCCAACCAAGCTTTTAATTTGGCTTTTGTGGCCACTGAAAGCACAATCGAAGTTAAACCAGCTGTACTTTTTACAAACAGGAGTTGGATTTGGTAGTGACGTGTGGAGGGCGTCCCTTTTAACCCTAAATAACCACTTGTATTATATTTGATACACCCATTTCTGAGACCCCCTATTCCATTAGCATGATCCAAACTTTCATTAAAAACAGATTGTATATAACTAGGAGAATATTTTGTCCCCTGTAGTTCATCATCATACTACTAGAGGCAGTGGAAGGATTTCTCTTGCTCATTTCAAAATGGCTGCCTCCATGAAATCTCATAAACACTTTTGGCAGGAAAAAGTTTATCTAATTTTTAGAACTTTTTATTGAGTGTAACTCATTTATTATTATTCATTTTTGTAAATGAGTATTTGTTGTATTGAAATAATGCAACATTTGTAGATAATTATTTATTTATGACACAGTTTTAAATGTGCAGATCAAATTTAAGGTCAAATATTCCAAAGCATCTTAATTGATACTATTTATATCTCATAAAACATAAAATTGCGGAAATCTTTTTGTGGATTTCATCAAAGGGTTTGAAAAACATTTTAATGGCAAAGAATTAGACATTTCTGTCAATTCTTTGGAGTAGTGGGCTTGACAGGGTTAATTCACTGAAGGCCCAAACGTTTTAAAATTTATTGAGGAGGAAAAAATAGTAAATTTGGACGGAATTATGTGATGCCAAGTCTTGGATATATCAACAGAGAGCTGTGAAGGAAAAATTGTGGAGTAAGACTTGTGAGTTTTGCACCACTATGACATTACACACCACGGATCTATGCGCTAGGAACAGTCAAGTTTGAACACCATAAAGTTAATTCAAGAACCCACATTCAGCGCTCTTGAACATATCCGGCGTGAACGTTGCATGAGGGGAAAATATTTCTAGCATTTGTGTAATTGCAGTTATTAAATGCATGTTGTGTCTTTTTCTTGTCCTTCCTTTTTCCTTTTACAGATCTGCAGTGAGGAACCAGTGGTTTTTGTTTCTCAATCCACACTGCTTTATGTTGCACGAGATAGATGTCATCACCTTTAATCCCCACTGTTAGAACATGTGGAATACCTTTGAGATTCCTGGTATTGGATTGATAAATACCGTTCAGTATTCCAGCGCAGGTTTTCTCTAACTGAGCCCTTGACTCCTCCTCTGTGGTGAACACCGCAGCCCCGGCTGGCTGAATGACCTCCTTGGGTGTGGAACCACGCTTGAAAGTCTGCGTAATCCAAAACCAGAACGCAGATTAAATACGCCAAAAGCCATGTTTTGTGTACAAAAATGTCAGGCATGTGTTACCTCCATGCTGTCATGTATTTCCACTTTGTAGTCTCTTCTCAGGACAATGTACCTCTCTTTACACTTCTTACCCTGCTCATCCCAGCAGGAGAACCGCACACTCCCTTGGTACAGCACCTCCTCTGGATCACAGTGAGGCTTTACAAACACAATGATGAGACACAAATGACAATTTCTTCCTCTTCTATCTATTATAAAGTCTTATGTATCAATAGTTGTCTTTATGTGATTTTTTTTTAGTTCATACCCTGGTCTTTAGCAACAAGCCCCTCCCTTCTTTCTTGGGCTCCATCTCCTGCTGCAAATGTCCAAGGTAAGCCACAGAGTACTGCTGCCGATAGAATTCACTGAAGCTTTTAAACGCTGCATCAACCAGCCCTGGAACCATACAGTAGAGAGAATAAAAAAAAAAAACAACATGACAAAGGTATTAAAAACACTTTGTGACGGATACAATACAAGCAGGTGAAGTTCAATGGAAATTCCTGAGTCATTTTAGACGAGTGCTTCATGATGTTGGTCTCCACTGCCAAGCATTTAATTATGTGTCCTGTAACACAACTGCCAACTGTTTTTGCTCAAGTAACCTGGAGTGAGTTCTGGAAACTTGAGGAAGTTTCCAACTTTTGAGGGTGATCTCATAAATGACACTCATTTCCGAGACTTTCCCATATTAACATTTAGGGTCAATCCAGCCTGACGACTGTTCAAATGCCCAGTAAGGTCATTCTCAACCTCAGAGTCTGATGGTCACAGATGGTTCAAGACCCATTCCATTGACAATTGTGGTTTTGTTTTTTTTAACATATTGTTGTGGATTTTCTTTCATGATGGAGGACATATAAAAAAAAATTAAGATTAAATTTGCATTTCTGAGTATTGAATCAGGAAGAGACACAAAAAAATGTCATTGGAAAAAGCCTGTAGCAGTGACATAGGAGCTACAGTCGGCAAGCCACAAGCACCCTGCTCCGCTCCATTCTAATGCATCCACTTGCAGGCAAATAGATTGATCAAAAGATGATTGGACTGGGACTTTAAGGACTATTTTATCCTAAATTAGGTTCACGGTTAGGTTCACAAATTGTCTTTGTGCAAGACACTAATCCCCTGGCCTTACTAGCAGTTTGCGTGGAGAGTCTGTTGACTATAAACCAACTCAATTTCAATTTAATTTTATTTATATAGCCCAATGTCACAAAATAATTGCCTCAGTGCTACTCCTCTGTTACATGGTGTTCCACAGGGCTCAACCCTAGACCCAATCATTTTCCTCCTGTACTTAAACCCTCTTGGGGAAATCATTAGTGGTTTTAAAAATGCATCATATAATTTTTATGCTGATAACATCCAACTATACAGTTACTTCACAGACTTCACAAAGTAGCTAAATCATCAAATTGCCTCTTGTGCTTTGAAAACTGACCTGGACTTAATCAATTACAACTGAATAAAAAGAAAACTGAAACTTTAATCATTGCAGTCGAACTCCCAGGTTAAGCAGCCTCTTGGTTCCCTGGGCCCCACGTTCAAGTCTTCCCTCAGAAACATTGGAGTATCTTTTACTCTGCTTTATTTACTCATTTGTAGATTTTTATCATACAAATAAAGGTTACTTACTTGCTCATTGGGTTTCATGACGGTCATTTTACAGACGCAGAAGGTCAGTCATAAAATATAAACAATAGATAAAAACTAAACAGACTTAATAAAACTGGTAAGGTCTAAGGGCAGGGATAACCAGTTTAATGTACTAATTAAAATGTTTAAAAAGTTATAAAAAGAGGCACCATTCAACAAAAACCTGCTTACATCTGTTGGGAAGTTGTACTATTTCACTTCGGAGTACCACAGAGAATTGTCCTGGTTCCAGGTATTTGTATTTTGATAAAGGAAGCCCAGGTATTGACTTTTAGGTGACAACTGAAGTGAATGTTGGATCAAAAATGTTGCTGGTGTAAGAAAATGATGAAAAAAATGTTAGTTTTCACATCCAATTCTTTTACTGATTATTTGATGTCAACTAAGTAAGTATATGCATTAGAGTAGTGACAAAAAAATATCAGAATAACCACACTTTGGCACCCTCAGGTATACATTACGTATCCCTCCTTGACGTCTGGTTTTGGTGGCTGTTAGACTCTCTGCTTTGGGCCACAATGTGTTTAGAAGCTAACCGAAGGTCATATCTCCTGTTTATCATTTGTTTAGAGTACATGCCCAGTATCACACATTCTTTTGAGTCAGTCCATCTGACTTCAAACCACACACACTGACACACAGAGATAGAAGAAAGATCAGACAACCCATAATAATATAATAGTTGGAAATAGCTGTAATTACATAGAAGTTTTCTGGGGAAATTAGTGACAGGATGTGACAGAGCTGATAAGAGGTACAGGAATGCACACTCTGAGAAATAAAAGACTCCGAATATATTTTTGTATTTGTTATTTAAGGTGTTATGACAGATAAAATTCACTTGAAATGATGTTTTTCCTTTTTGTGTTAGTTTGGTGGGGAAAAACTGTTTGGTGATTGTAGTGGGCGTCGTAGCAAACAGCCCTGTCCTGAGCCTGATTCTAAGGATCTTTGCAGACACACCCCTTTCCACATTTCCTGTTTCTTTCTTTGCAGAAAGCTCTTCGTAAAGTTAAATCCACTCCATGATCTCCTATTGAATATTAACCAATGGATATATCACCTCATAATGCTTCATAATATGGATTTTCATGTGTGCAGGTAAAAACTTTAAAGCACTAGTCCAGGTCTGGCGCAGAGATACGACCAGAGAAAGCTGATTTAAACTTCAATGAAAAACTTTGCAGGTTTAAAATATTATGTCTTGTTATTTACATCTTATGCTGCAAACGCTTTAGCCACACCTACTTGCACAATGCAAACAGTTATAGCCGCAACTGTGAGACAATTAATGCAAGTCTGCACTCATCCATAGGATTTATCTGTTTGCCTTCTGTTTTCAAACTATATTTTTAAACTCAAGTATAAATATCAATCAGCCATAATACTATTCCATAAAACAACATTATAAAGTATGTTGTTTACCTTTAATGTGGTTTATTTTGGCCTCATCCAGCATACCAGAAGAAGATGCTCCCATTTTGCTCAGCTTTTCTCTCAAATGTATCTGAAGAAGTCGAGTTTTAGTATTGTTTTTCAGTCAAACACGAGTCTACAGGACACACAGCGGCAAGTGTCAAATGACAGATCTACTCTGATGTGTCAAGTGGTTTGTGCTCAGCTAATTTCCTTCCCGCCTCCAGATCTGAGCATGTGTGTGGTGAGTTGGGCGGGACTGTTAAAATGTGAGGGTTAGGCTCGCCACATCGATCTCCTATTAACTGCAACATCATAAACAGCAGTCACAACAACCCTCTTAAACCCCCTGCTGGCAAACTAAAATGTGCCCTCAGAAAATACTCACTTTTGACCTTTTTTTTAAAAACTAAAGAGTACTTTTACTTTTTGATATAGTTACTATGTATGCTAATTCAACTTAAATATGAGGGAAAATAATATTTTTATTTAAAAAAAAAAATTTTTGCAGGCTTAAAGCTGCTGCTATTGAGTTATAGAATTGAAAATGGAATTATTGTTTTTTAACAAGAGAATCTTATCTTCATACCCAGAAGAACGCAATATGAAAACAGTAAAATCCAACGTGGAGCCACTCAGTGGAGTTTAGTTTTTAGCTTCACTTTCTAAGGTTTAATGTTTCACTTTACAGTTGTTTTAAAACCCTTGCTGGCAAATCTCTATGTCCTATTTAGCTGTTACTCCTGCATGAAAACCTTGTAAAAGTCTAAACTGAGTAGAACATTAGCAGAAGGTGAACACATGATGGATTTGTATGCTTTATTTTTCAAAGAACAAAATCTTGTACATATTTTCTTTTATATTGCTTTGGTATATGCTTTTTGATGTATTTACTTTGCGCTACTATATTTTTATCTCACTTTGTTCTCAGCATTAATGTGGTTCTATTGGCAACCTAATTATTTAGTCAATTAGTATTTTCATTAATATTTCTATTTGGGAAAAAAATAAACTGGATGTAAATGAACTAAAAAGAAAGTGATATAGGGTAAAAACGTGTACTTGAAGAAGATCATGTTGTTAAGGTGAAATATAGTGAAAGTCTAGCATTTCTTGCAGTCTTTTAATTATGATTATGTCATTATTATCTAAGATTTTTTTTTTAATTCACTTTTGAATTGTGCTCGGGATTGTTGCTGTGAAGTAAGCCTACCCATATTTCCCATTATCCATATGTTTACATGCTGTCCCGCTAGCTTACAGTGCCTCACAACCATTACATCACTTTACTGATGCAAGAAAAATGGTGAGCTATCCAGCTATTTTGAGCCAGATGCCAGCTCAGACGAGAAAGATGAAGACATTCATGAATCTATTTGTCTGCAAATGCATGCATCAGAGTGGAGCAGGGAACTTGTGAAGAACACCAACATCTGCTTCCAGCACGGAGTTTTAGCACCTGCTACTTACACCATCAACTACATTTTTTCATCTGCTCCTGATTCACAATGATTTGAGTCATGTAATACTCAGAAACATAGGTACAAGCTTAAATAAGTTTTCCATCGTGAGAAAAATACCACAAGAGCATGTAAAAAAAAAAAAAGTTTTAATTGGAGTAGGTCTTTAACACTCAATTAATTTGGAACAAAGTGGGTGAAAAATTAAATACTAGAAGGCTAAATAGTGTATAGTTTTAGTTTTTTAATTTATGTTTTGTCTTTTTAGCCTTTTGTGTGTATGAAAGTTCCCAATCTACATCATTTTTTTATTTCTTATTTTCAAAAAACATATTACTTTATGCTTTTTAGCATTTTTGCAATATAGTTTAAAAAAAAGGCAAAAGCAAAAAAGAAAAGAAAAAAAGCTTTGATTGCAGCATCATTTTAAAGGGAGCTATATTTTGACCAATCAGCTGCTCTGTTAGAGATGGAAACGGCTTGTGATTGGCTGACAGTCATTTAGTTTAAATGTACACTGAGCTCACGGCAAGCAGTCTGGTTCGGGTCAGACCCGGTTTTGGATTAACCTGTGCTGTGTAAGAAGAAGACATACAATCGTGTCGTTAGTCGGGGATGATTGTGTTTTATTGATTAAACCAGTATAATTTGAAAGCTGTTAAACGCTTTAAAGGTCTTTTTTTTAAACTCCGTGCGCAGCTTTACTTGCATATTAGACACACCTTCTTAATATTTTGTCCCCAAAACGCATGTCCGGACACAGCAGTCTGCTCTCCCGGCCGGCATTAGGCAGAATGTGGCGCCTGCTGCTGGTTTGCTGCTGTGCTGCTCTGGCGGCGGGTGGAAGTCAGGACGCGTCCCCGGGAAAGATGACCGAGGATGGGGGCGAGAAGCGGGAGGGGGAGCGGCAGCCCACCGCCGAGCCCCTGGAGGAAGAGCTGGACAACCAGGAGAACATTATAAGCCAGGTGAGTAATCCTTACTAAAGTTCACTCTCATCAATATCTCACAGATAAAACGTTATTGATCCCTCATTACTTTTCAAGCATCTTTAAAATTTTAGTTTGGCTAAATCATAGGGAGAAAAAAAATGTTTACAGGATTTTTTTTAGTAAACTGTAATTTAAAATGACCTTACAATTAAGATAATTTAGGCTTAAGTGTCCCAGGACTGTCACTCTGAGATTTGAAACACGTCTTCCCCTTCAAAATAAAATAAAATAAATCATTGCAAATAAACTATTTATTTATTCATTTTTTATTTTCTTTATTTGCACATACATAAAATGGATTACAGTGACAAATACAACTGAAATACATCCATGAAGGAGAGAGTGTGAAGACCAGAGCTCTTATATAACCACCTCAACCAAAACATAATCATGCAACAGAAACAGAAATGTCAAGCAAAATAAAAATGTTGTTTTCTACCCCATTCACACTTTTTAAAAAAGTTTATAAAAGTGAGCTTAATTTTAATTTTTTTAAAATGACTCTAATAAAGAAATAGATTAGTACAGTTTAGATTCTTCCAAAGTTGCGGTATGTATTGGCAAGAGTTTGGCGATACGATACATATATCCCAAGAACAATTTTTCAGATTATGTTAAAAAAGTAAAACATGAGAAGTCTCATCACAACAAAAAATTCCAAGGGTGACTGAACATTTAATGCACACTGGTTCTTGCGAAATCTTCTTGTTCTGGTGCATTGGAAAGCTGCTCAAACAAGCTCAGTGTGCTGCTGTTAACTAGCGGTCGGGGATTTATGTACAAAACAAAAGTAAGATGCTGAAGGAAGCTCATAAGTAATTAATTAAATATCGTCTTGTCAGCCTTTTAAAATCGATACAAGTATCGCCACATCGCGAAATATAGCCCAATCGATGTGTCCCTACACCCCTAAAATAAACGTCTTTTAGATGCATATTTATATAAGTTTGGACATAAATCTGTTGAGTTGAACATTCTTACTGACAGCATTGGAAATGTCTGCTGCTTTGCACTGGGGGGTGGAGTAGCGCCACAGAGGTTCTGGAGTCTGATTCAGCCGTTGAGATGTCTTGTCCTCCTCCTCTGAATTGTCCTCCTCCTCTGAGAAGTCCAGGACTGGCTGATGCTATACTGGGGTTGTAAGCTAGCAGGAGAAAGTGTAAACAAAGAAATCATGGGAAATGAGGGTAGGCTTACTTCACTCCTACAGACCCACCCACAACTCAGCAGTGAATTTCTGATTAACTCTGACTAACTGCTGAATCCGAAATCTTTCTGTGAGAAAAATAGTGTCTTCAAACTAACCCTCGATGACATCAGCCTTTCATATAGGTTAGCGCGTTGCTTCCAGTGCTCCTAAAACAACATTGGTTTAATAACTTTAAAAAGTCACACTAAAAAACAAGTCATTACTTCGATTTAAAAGTAAACTTCTGTGCCTCATAGCTCACCAACTTGAAGAAATACATTTCTCTTCCGTGGCACAGCTTAACGCGGATCACCCTCCCACCTGTCGGATGGATAGTCTTAAATCTCAATGGCTTCCCCTTAAAAAAAACAATTTCAGACACCACTAAAGCTCCAAATGCCCCTACAATCGGAGTGGTAGGGAGAAGCAGAAGGGGTAGGGGAAGAATTCAGATTGGGCCTATGTCCTAGGAGACAACATGTTTTTTGAGTTTGGCTAAAAACGGCATAATTAAGAGACTGAAAGGAACACTTAGAAAATAGATGAAACGTTAATTGGAATGGGGCTTTAAGAAGCACTGGATTATACAGCAGAATCTTTATTTTTTAAAAATTCAAGAAACTTATGTGTTCCTTATGGTTTAAAATTGACGATGAGGTTGACTTAATTAACTCTGATTTAATCTCGGCTTATTAGATTGTCAAATTTCTGTCTTAGATGCAATGCGAATGGCAAGTTACGTTGTTTTTTTTTTTTAGATTGATGATATTGGCATGTGTTTGTATATGTAACTAAGAACCAAAACTGATGGAAATTTATTTTGGCCACAAATAATACATGCAGCCAAAAGGCACGTTGCTGTATTGCCTGCATGTAGTTTAACCATAACCATAACATTGCCCTAATTACGTGCAAATAAAAAACTTCCTTTTTTAATCTTTGCTGACATTATGTAAATGTAAATGTCTAAATGTAGAAGTCTAAAAACAGATGTCTAAATGCAAGGCCCAATCTGAATACTTCCATTCTCCATACCTCATCTCTCTACCCCTCCATTTGTAGAGGAAGTGGTGTCAGAAATATTTTTTTTAAGATCCCACCCTCCAAGTGGAGGCATGGAGACCCCTCCATCGAGAGAGTAAGCACAGAAGTTTACACTTAAATGTAATTAATTACTTTTTGTTGTAGCATGACCTTTTTAAAGTCATAAAATGATATGTAAATTTAGGGGTAGGTAGAAGGAAAGAATTTGGATTGGGCCCAAAAGTCTAAATGTAAAACGTCTTTTATTTTGAAAGGAAGCGATGTGAACCTCTGTCAAAAGTTAGAATCTATATTATCTTGGGAAAAAAGGCAATTTTCCTTTTATGTTTTATTTATGCAAAAAAAAAATATGAGTTGGTTGATATTTATTATAATAGTAACAAATCAGTCTCCGATTTCCCTAAAGACTTTGTGGCTCCTACTGGGTTTTGGTCAGGAAGAAATTGCCCCGAATGACAGGTGAAGATTGCAGATCCATGTTACACGGTGTTTGAACAAAACGGTTCAGTTGAATTTATGGATGTGTGGGTTAGTGTCAGTCATCGTCCCTTTCATTTTACAGACTGAAACAAACAGGTTTTTTCGGGTTTATCTGCACAAAGGCTTTATCTCTTCTCTGCCACGTGAAGCAGATCTAAAATCGATTGAGGTTTTCAACAGCTAGATTTGAACAAATTGCATGTTTAACTTTCCTTTTTTTCCCCTCGGAGGCCTCGCTCAGTCCCCATGTGTCAACAGTTCTGCCTCCAAACAATGTGTCAGTGGTTACTCTATATCTCCTCTGTAAATCTTTCCATCTACTTCGTCAAATGAAAGCCACAGCAGGACACAGAGAGCTTGTCCCTGCAGGACGTGATGATTTGGAACTGTAAACCTATAACGTATCATTTCCTGTAAAAAAAAGTAGAATTTGAGGATTTTTGTATTCACAACACTTCTCCCTTGAAAAATGGGTCAGTACTTAAGTTTTCCTTTGAACTTAATCCAATCCCCAGTTTAGCCAAAATTATGGGAAACATCAGACACAGACCTGTGGTGCTCCCACGCTATGGTAATAGTTTGCATCCCTCTGGCAGATGGTTACATAATATTATTCAGATCTCCAAACCAAAAAAAGAGCCTGTTAGTAAACGCCTGTAGTTTTCCTCTTCCAGGACCTCGCCGCTGCTGCAGCCACACATCCCATCTGCTGCCACTCAGACAAACAAAAAGCAGGAGTTTGAATATTTTAAGCTTCTCTTATCTGATGCATGAAGCTGTTTTTAACACAGGATACCTGCTTCTTTTTCTTCTTTAGCTGCTGAATGATTACGACAAAGTAAAAACGGTGTCGTCAGGGTCGGACTGCGTGTGTCGCTGCGTCGTTCGACCAATCAAACGCTCGGAATGCAGTCGTATTGGAGAGCACGACTCACCATCGCTGTCCCAGGATTTCTACACTGTGGAGACGATCACCAAGGGAACGGACTGCAAGAAGTGTGAGTGCATGGCTCCGCCTTCAGCCGTAAACCCATGCGAGGGGGAATACAGGTTCAAGAAACTACAGGAAGCGAGCAAAGATGACATCAAGGTAGAAACACTTGTTGATCTTTTCTGTTTTCTAAGTGATATTTGTACTTTTTTTTAGTTTAATCATTTATTTTGTTCCTCTAGCTGGCCACCATCATTGACCTGCTGGAAGGCTCCCTCTATGGGATTGACCTGCTAAAACTCAACTCTGTTACCACCAAGCTGCTGACGCGAGTGGACAACATGGAGAAGGTAGGCGCCAGAAGTGGTGCTACCATTTTTTCAAGGTCAAAATGTCAGCCGGTCTGGGCCAGCATGGCTCCGTGGTAGAAAAAATACATGATACCCATCCAGTTTCTCTACGTGAGCCAGAGTTGAGGTCCACTGCCAAGAACAGGATTAAAGACGAGCCACCTGGAGTCTGAAATCTCTCCCACTACTCTGGAGGGAAGTGAGGAGGAGGAACAACACAATCAACAAAGGATGTTTTCATCATAAAATCCATCATCACAAGATTCAGTTCTATGAGCACAATACCTGGTTGGGCCTTCTTTTGTATGGAATACTACATCAGTGGTGTCGTTGTTTGTTATGGGTTCCTCTTGACAAAAACTTATAGATTTTCCTGGTCATTCAAGCACAATAAATCAGTGAACCAGCTTTTGGTTTCTTTTGGGCTGAGTAGGTAGGTGCCAAGTCCCTCAGGAAAAGTTAATAAAACATATAAAATCAGCATGCACTTTATGTAAAGGGAAGTTTTACACAGTAAAATTGACTAAAAAAGCAGATTTGTGCATGACAGGACTTAATAAATAAATGTTCAGAATGAGGAAAATACAACAAAAAAGGTTCTGAAAATATACATGGAGAAAAAAGAGAACATTTTTTTCTGATTAACTGATTTATGATTTACAAATGAGGACTACTCTGTGGTTTAGTGGTTTGCACTCTCACCTCACAAAAAGAAGGCCTTAATTACAATCACATGTGGAGTATTTCTGTGTGCAGTTTGCATGTTCTTTCTGTGCTTGTTTGGGTTTTCTCTGGCTTCCTCCCACCATTCAAAAACATGCCAGGGTGCATGTATCCACCATCCCTTTGACCCCAGACTGGAATAACCTGGTTTGGAAGATTAACTAGTGGATTGATTATAAATGAACTTTTCATATGACATTCAATGTGTCCCTGAACCCTGTTTTGTTTGTTTTGTTTTTTTTCTGTAAGTTGTGCTCATAAAAACGGTGCAGAATGACAATGAAACCTCACTTTTGATGTCGGCTGTGAATTTCAGGTTTTCAGACAAAATGTTAATGAAAGAAGCAAAGATCGCATAAAGGAAAGGCCCAAAGAAAAAGACAAGAAGGCTCAGCAGAAGAAAAAGAAGACGGGCGATTTGGAGCGTTCGGGAGCTAAAAATGAAACAGTTGCAATCACTGACAAGCAGGTACCACATGCGAAAAAAAATCATAGAGATATTAAAAGCAAACTGATTTTCACTTTGATTTATTTAGAGAATTTCATGTTATAAAGTTAGTGTTCTATATGAGAGATGTTGTGTTGCAGAAAAACAATGAAGGGAAGAATATCCAGCAGCAGACGGATTTGGAGCTCCAGCAGGGAATCAGAAATGAGACGAAGCCCGTCAAAGATAAGAACACAGTGCTTGTCAAAGGTGTGACCTTCTATAAGGCGGAGGATGGCATCTATAAGGAGGAAGAGGAGCATAAAAAGGGAAGAGCAAAGAATAGTAAGTCCACTGCTTTATTTTACCAAAGCATAAAAAGTACCGAAACCTCAACTTTTTTTTTTATGTCTTATAGCGATTTTGCCTACAAATGTAACAAAAGATCTGTTGATTATGGAAAAGCAGCAACTTCCCACTCTTCCCAAACAAACAACCCAGAAGCATCATGTCAAAACGCAGAGCGATTCTTCACCCAACAGTCAGCCTTCACCAACCATCAAACCAGCTGATGACCTCATCTCTACAAGAGCCAAGCTGACTTCAACCAGTCATCAAGCTGAGATCAGAACAGTCCAGCCCTCCGTGACTGTCCCCTCGCAGTCCACCCCCTCCTCAAGCACCAACATCAGCCCAGCAACAGCTCCACCTCAGTCAAAATCCAGGAGTCGACTCAGCTGGACAGAGAGCCCGGCGGACCAACCCAAGCCCACCAGAAAGCCCGGTAGAGTCAAACTTCATCATGCATCTCACTTGCTCAGGATCAGTGTGCAGACATGGAGAGCTGTGCGTCTGCAGGACTTAAGCAGATCTGGATCCACAATCCACATGTTGTTGTTTTGCAGGAGTGTGTAAGGACACTGTAGCCAGCATCTCTGAACCGGTCCAGAAGAACTCGTTCGGCCTCAGCGACGGTGCCTGGATGAGAGACGCTCGTGGCCACGGCAACGTCATCTACCTCACTAATGGTCACTATGGCGACACCTTGCTGGAGTTTCGCGACATGGAATCCTTTAAAGCAGGTATAGAATATGGAACTTGACTTTGTCCTGCTCTTTAGAGGGTCTGAGGCAGATCTGTGGATTTTTTTCAATTCATGTTTTCTGCTAAAGAGTTTATTTCAATATTTTACAAACAGCTCTTCATTTATTTTGTTGCTTTATTGAAAAACATTTTTAATCAATTATTTTATTTATTGACTTAAGGCTATTATTTCTTTTGGTCACACAACAAACATTTTAAATATTATTCCTCCAATCTTCTGTCCAACATGCAATATTCAATATTTAAAACTAACAGTTTTTTTTAGTTTAACGCATGATTGCTATTTACAAATTTACTGCATTTCCTTTTACTTAGTCTGTAAATATGGAGTCATAAAAATTACAAAAACAAAGAAATTACAAAAAACAAAAGGTAAGTGTAGTGATAAAACAGGACTTTGTATTACCAGGTATGAAAAGTGCTATATAAATAAAGATTAAGTGATTAATTAAAAAATATGACTACATCTCATAACTTAAAGAAGTAGCAACCCAGAAAAATACAACTTTTTTTCTCTTATGTCTTTGTGTTCATGCCAGTTAAAAGACCCAAATGTTAGTTGGTACTTTATATATATGTATTATAAAAAAAAATAAACCTTATATTTAAGGAAGCAAACAAGACTGAATAAACCAAATGAAGCAGTTTTACTATCAAAGCTTTTATAATCTAAAACTGAGAAAGCAGAAAAATAACTGGTTAAGGTGGCTCTAGTCTGTTGTTTCACATGGATAGATGCTGCTCTGGTGATTCTTTAACATTATTTCAACTAAAATAGATCATAAATGAAAAACAGAAAACCTTGCTCCTGAATGATGGAGTCATTGTTCTTCTTTCTTCTCAGGTCAGACGAGTAATTCCTACAAGCTCCCTTACAGTTTCACTGGAACGGGCCACACTGTCTTCAATGGAGCCTTCTACTACAACCGCGCTTTCAGCAGGGATGTGATCAGATACGACCTGAGACACAGGCTGGTGTCTGGCTGGACGACGCTGCACGACTCCCTGCTGGAAGAGGAATCTCATAAGACACAGACTGAGGTGAGCACGTTTAGACCCATCCCAGCCATCAGTGGCTCTTTCTGTCCATCTAGCCCTGCCTTTGCTGCTTCTGTTTGGTGGTACATTCTAGTGCTGTCATGCCATTAATTTCGTGTGTGACTAATTGATCTAAATAATTAGTTTTAATCTAACTTAATAATTGCAGTGAGAACCCTCATTTTGAGGTATTTTCATTTAAGTTTGTGACATTGTGGTGCAGTGAAAGATCAGAGTTCAACTAAAAACGTGGATATACGAAGTTTTCTTATTAGAACACACCTTTATTTTTACATCACTAACAGGTTTTTCCATCTCAAACAATTAGAGGAAAAAAAACAACCAAACATCTGGTCCAGATCTCTAATTTAACACAAAAACAGTAGGAACATTTTTATAAGCAATCCAAAAAATACTGTGTAAAGTCGTAAATTTACAAGAAAAAATAATACATTTATGACTTTTAAACTAATTATTTTATTATGAGTTTAAATAATTTTTTATTGGTGTTCCTAATGCCCTGCCGTAGATTTAAATAAAGATATACTCGCTTACAACTTTAAGCTTAATTTTCTTTATATATATATATATATATATATATATATATATATATATATACTGTATTTCATCTATAATTAGAAAAATGCCACAGAAAATTATTAATAACCAAAAACGATTTTGATCATACTGGGTCTTTAATACTGTTTTTATAATTATTATAGGTCTAAATCTAAAAGAATGAACGTTTTTACTTTTTTCTGTGTATCAATAAATCTGCCGGTTTAACAGAATCTCATAGATTTAGATCCTTTTCCTCTCTGACTGACGGATCCTTTTCCTGTTCTCCAGGTGGAGTTTGCTGTGGATGAGTTGGGTCTGTGGCTGCTCTACCCCGCTCTGGACACGGAGGGCTTCCACCAGGAAGTGATCCTCCTCATCCGCCTCCATCCCAGAGACCTCCAGCCGATTCAGACCTTTCGGACGGGTCTCCGGCGCGGTCGCTACGGAAACACCTTCCTGGTGTGCGGCGTGCTGTACGCAGTGGACAGCATGGAGCGCCACTTTGCCAACGTGACCTACGCTTTCGACACACACACGCTGACACACACGGTGCCGAGCCTGGCGTTCACAAACATGCACACGCACACCTCCCAGCTGGACTACTGCCCGCTGGACAAGAAACTGTACGCCTGGGACAACGGACATCAGATGATGTATGATGTCATCTTTGCTTATTAACATGAAGGAAATGGTGGTTAATTTTATTTAGCAGAGGCTCAAAAACAATTTCAAAAAGGAAAAAAGGGACAAAAACACCAGGAGAGCAAAGGATTACAGCGATTTTCTCCAGAGATTCAAGGGGTTTCTGTTGGGAATGAGGAAGATCAACTCCTGTTGATTTTTTTAGTCTTGTTAGTTGAATGGAGGCAGCTCAGATTGAAAAAACAAAGTCCCAAAGTGGTTCTACAAAAACAGAAATAGTCTTACATCATCACCACTTCCTTGATATAAGGAACCTTGCACAAACCCTAAAAATCCCAACAGTCTTGACCTTTAACCTCTGTCAAAATTGCCAATCCCCGTCTCAGAAGACGATTTACCAACACTGACCAATAATGATTGTGCTCGTCTCCACCACTTGACTTGGAAACTGGTGATTGAAGTACGGTTCTGGAAACTCATTCCATCAGAATTTTTGTGCTAAATTGAACCCAGAAGAAGTTTTCAACTCGACATCAAAGGATTCAGTGGAGCTTTGGTGTTATTTGAGGCATTTTATGTTAAGAAAGTCTCACAAACTTACAAAGTCATTTAAGGAAAACGTGTCTTTATTCAGTGGGTTTTATTGTTTTCTGACACTGAGCGCACCCCACTGCCTGGAAATGTCATGCAGTTGCAGCACCTGCTCCTTTGGGTGCAGTGTTGGCCAAAAAAAAGCTCTGATCAGCATTTTTTTTAATTTGCACGAAGAAAACTAGCATGTTTGACTAGTTTTCTAGCATATTTTGATTATTACATCCACCTCTTCATGCCAACATGTTTGCCAAGTAAACATTTTTCAGCAATTTAATGATTGAGCTTTTTCACTTGAATTTTTTTTTGTTCTGTTTTGTTTCATACCACTTTTTGATGCTGTCCACGTGCATTCACACTGTAGTGAACCCCGTCAAGGTTTCTTTGCAGGTTCAGGAGTTTCCTCCAAACACTTGTGTTTCTGGACTGCCCCCCTATTGTAAAATAATTCTTTTACCTGGTCTGGACAAGATCTTCTTGCTAATTACTTTTCATTGTGTTCAGATTTTAATATTGAAACAAAATCCTGGTCTTCATAAAAGAAGAAAACACCTGTAAACTGTAACAGGACCATAACAACAGGAAAAACAGACGTGGCAGAGTGCCGACTGTAAAACCTGAACTCTAATCCTTACTTCCACCATCTGTGAAATGTTTTTTTTTTTTTCATTTTAGGGATGAATCAATTGTTTAAAACCTTCTTCTGTCACATTTTTGCTAATTTGGAACTATCCACAAACTGTTCTTATTAAAAACCTTTGTTGCAGGAGGTCAATCCCTTTTCTTTTCACAGATTTACATTTTTCTTTTTGTTCACTTGGGCTGGAAAAATTCAAGACAAGGTCGATGATGACTTCTACGCTTTTGTTAATTTATAATAAAAAGTTAAAACATCAAAGTGTTGATGCTTTTTTTTCTCTCTTTCTCCTCATCTTCTGCTGTCCAGCTCTTTGTGGACTTTACTTGTGAGGTCTGGTTTAGTTTTCCTGGAACGAGCAGAGAAACTGGAAGGATCCCAGGATGGAAAACACTCCAGCCAGACGAGCTGGGACTGGGAGCACACAGATCGTACAGTTAGAGAGCCTCAAGTGGTTTAAGACCATTGCCAGTTTTTCTGACTTTATGGGTACATTTCTTTAGGATGTGTGTAAATGTAAAACTTTGTAAAAATATATTTATTACAGTTAAAGTTAACAGGACAGTATCTTAGGGAGTTTAAATATGGATGTCTATATTTTGTAAGCCAGATATAAAAAGAAAATAATGCTTTTAATTTGAAAATAAAAATGAATCCAGTTGCACATGAATTCTAGTGGTTTCTAACCCCTTTAGATGTCTGCAGATGACATCAGAGGTAACCTTCATGCTTATGTGGTGGGGTGTTTATGTGTGTGTAGCTGACCGCTGAGTAGGATGCAGAATAAAGACGCACATTCACATCCATGGCATGCTGGGAAAAAAACAACAACTTTCAGTCATTTGCTGTTTGAAAGCTGGAGGACCACACGCACACATGAATGCACAAGCAGGCTCTCTGGATGCAACTGCAGTCTGGGTCCAGCATCACAGAAGCCTTCTTTAGGGGTTTTCAGCAGACACAAGGTCTGGTTTAAAGATAGCAGCCGTATCTAAACCCCACATTCCTGACTCCAACCGAGCTCGACATCTGAGAAAAGAGGAGCGAGGAAGGAAACGTTAAAAAAGAAACAGAGATCAAGATCTGGTTCATATAAGAAAAACAGCAAAGTAGGATATTGGACAGTCGAAAAAGGAAAGGAGCGCTCAGAGAAGAACAGTATGTTCTGCAGGAAGACGGAAGAGACGAGCAAAGCACAGGTTGGAGGTCAGAGGTCACAGGAAGTATGGAGGAAGAGCGTGAAAGAGCGTATTAGCTCTCCGATTTCAAAGTAAAAGGTCAACTTGAAACCTAATTTATTTGGTGAACCCAATTAACTTTCTATGGTGCGTGGACAATTCTCCAGCCTAAAAACACATGAGAGTTTCAGCACCATTAGCAAAGGAATATGCTCTTTTTTTTGACTTGAGAAACTATTTTCTAGTCTATAAAAGACAAAAAAAATGTAATGAGGAATCATCTTTCTGCAGTTTTTAGGTTTATGGAAAAGCTTGAGTTAAACTATTTCACATGAAAAGTTATAAATGCTGCAATTATTTATTTTATGTAATGTTTTCACCTCATCAGCTGCTCTCTGACACATCTATGCCAAGTTTTCAACAGGGACTATTAGAAAGCATAAAAGAAAAAGAATGATCAGCAAGAAAAAGCAAGCCAAGAGGAGGAGGGGGATAAAAAAAATCATCAAGAGGAAATACAAGTGAATCTGAGAGATGAATGGGAGAGGAAGACGGTGAAAGGAGCCAATGTGGAAACCAGACGCTGAACTTCAACATCTGGTTTGTTACTCCCACACAGACTGGGACAAATAAAGCCAGAAGATAGAATATACAGAAAGATATTTATGATTGCGGATGAAGGTGACAAACAACAGCAGCTGAGTTCGATAGATCTCAGAGGAAACATAATACATTGTGGAAATCAGACGTTTATCACACCCGGAGGAAAATAAGTTTGATAAAATAGCTGTCTGCAGTCATTTGTTAGAAAAAGCGAACAGCTCAAAGCTAAAAACACCTTAATTTAACCCCAAAGATGTTAATTTGACAAATAGAACAAATCAAAATGA
Organism: Oryzias melastigma; assembly: GCF_002922805.2. Taxonomy (NCBI): domain Eukaryota; kingdom Metazoa; phylum Chordata; class Actinopteri; order Beloniformes; family Adrianichthyidae; genus Oryzias; species Oryzias melastigma. The sequence continues at coordinate 19,426,198 of NC_050528.1, forward strand.
GTGAAAACCACCTTTCCTGAAATCCCAGTCTGAGCAGAAACTCCCGTTTTTTACTTTTTAAGTAGAAATCCTGCCTGGTTTTCCTGTGAGACCAGACACACAGACCACAGGCTAGCAAGGTCATGGATTTAAACGTGACTCACCTCCTCCATTATGTAACTCACTAGCGCTCCTCCATCTGTTATAACCATGAAACGTCTCATTAGATCAGGTTACAAGCTGTATCACAGTGAAACTAATTCAACATCTGGATGAAGCTTATGCTTTTTACCAATAGATGCTGTCCATGTGATGGATCACCTCAGCAAAATCATCATTCTTCTGCTGTTGCCAAGTTCAGTTACTAGAGAAACCATGATGAATAATTGTGGAGAGTTCTAATTGTTTAAGATTACTTTTGTTGTTCATCTTTCAGCACGTCGCATCAGGGGTTGCCACAGTGAATCAGCTTTCCCTGATCTGCACACTTAGCTTGGCAGAGTTTCTAATGCCGGATGGTCTTATTGACACATTTTATCTGGGCTGGGGACCAACACAGGGAGACCCAGACACAGCCCCCCCATGGTCACTTATATGCACTAACATGAAGGGTCTTGTCTAGGGACCCACACTGGATTGTGCTCATCGCGCCCCCTGGGATACAAACCCTGGTTTGCATGTCAGTCCTGCATGAACCCAAATGAGCCATCAAAAACTAGACAAAAATGCTCAATGAGATTTGGGGTTTTACAGGGACTAAACCATGCAAAAACAACTTTTTAAGCTTTTGAGTATATTGTAATGTTCATTCCTCACTGTAAACAACCCCAAAATTATATTTTGATCCATTTAAGCATTTCTGAGCATTTCCATATAAACCTGCGGATTCTCACGAGGTGATGTCACAAATTGTAAACCGCCCCTTTCAGGAAGAGTGTCTGCAGCATAGCTAGCGGTGCTCAGTTGCTAACTTTGGTGATCAGTTAGCGATGGCCAGCTGCTAGTTTCGCCGCTCAGCTAGCGATGGTCAGCTGCTAGTTTGCCTGCTCAACTAGCGGTGCTCAGCCGCTAGCTTCACCCCTCAGCGGTGCTCAGTTGCTAGCTTCACCACTCAGCCGCTAGCTTCGCCGCTCATTTATCAGTGTTTAGCTGCTAGCTTGGCCCCTCAGCTAGCTGTGATCAGCTGCTAGTTTCCCTGCTCAGCTAGCGGTGCTCAGTCGCTAGCTTTGCCACTCAACCGCTAACTTGGCCCTTCAGCTAGCAGTGGTCAGTCGCTAACTTTGCTGCTCAGCTAGCTCAGTCGCTAGCCCTAGCCATCGCTACAACCAGTGTAGCGATGGCTAGGGCTTTTAAAAGCAGCTATTTGGTATGCACATGCATCTTTGCAAAAGTTTGAATATTCTTTATTTTCGTGAGCCAAATGCAGACACGATGCCGAGGCCGAATCCTCTTATTTCTGGGTAGGAAATAAAAGTCACGAAAAAAACTAATATTTCATAAATAAATTGTTCTTTAGTGTGTCAATGATCACATTTATGGATATAGTTTACTCTGAAAGACTTGAGAAAAGCATGCTATAAAGGCTCTTTAACAATCACAGTCATTTCTTAACTTTGTTTAAAGCTCTGATCCGGCTTAAGGTGGATTATAAAATAACTCAATAAAAAGCTTTTTGAATGATTGCAGCTGTTCTCACAAAGTCCATCGGAGATCTGATAACACTTTACAGTGAAAACAAAAGGATCTTTTGTTTCATGAACAGAAGTTCATCTCAAGATTAGAAATGTCTACAGAGTCAGAGAAAATACTTAATTTCTAGGAGGAGAAAGATTAGGTTTGAATTATCATTTGTGAATGTAACTTTCTATTTTCAAACTTCATTCTCATATAAATGTCAGTTTATTTTGTTTTCAGCTTCATTTAGAGTCTATAAATCCCAGCACAAATCCCTGCCTTTGCTTTTATTTTAGCTGTTTTATTAGTCGACAAACTGCTGCACATCTTCAGAGGATTTAACCAAAGAGCTCCTGCTGTCCTGGAACTTCACCGTCATGTCTCATCTCACCAGATCAGTTACTGCAACAGAGAGAACTGCTCTCTCTGTAAAGAGCAGTAACATCTGGAACAGTCAGTGTACCCCTCACCCTAAGAAAGTACCAAAGTTTTAATACATGTAAGAAGAAACTTAAAATTTTGTTTAAATCCACACAAAAATGCACACACTCTTGAAGAGGCAATGTCAATTGACTGCATGAATCTGAAAATGTAAATGTTATATTTCAGTGTTTGATGCATGTTACATTTTAACTGTTTAAGTTGTTTATTTTAACTTATCAATTGACATGTCAATTTTTTTACTAAAAGTGTAGAAACCATCCTATTTGAACTCTCAAACTCTTACTAAATTTTGTATTACTGTCATTATTATTATTATTACTATGTTGAAAATTAGCTTTGCATCTACTGGCATATTTAAAGAAATGTTCATGAATGTACACTGTCAATAACCACAGATGACAATAAAGTCATAGTTTTAACATTTACTGATAAGGGAACAAAGCAGTCAGTACGTTATAATAACAACCACTAGAGTTTCTTAAAATACTAATGATTCTGCTGTTCTTAGATTCATATTTGCAATTCAATGGCACTTCTATCTATCTATCTATCTATCTATCTATCTATCTATCTATCTATCTATCTATCTATCTATCTATCTATCTATCTATCTATCTATTTATTTATCTATCTATCTATCTTAAAGTAAGAGGAGAAAGACACAGAAACCTATTTGACGTGACGAACGTTATAACAAGTGTTTTAACAAATGATGAAGATTACTTTTCAGTCTCTAATCTTGACTGTATCAGCAAAAAGAGTCATCCAAAATCACTTCTTTGTGTAAAAAAAGAATATCTGTCAAAGTATGCATCTCTTAGAGGCACCATGATGATTTCTAGGCCCTTAATCTGGTCCTTTTATCAATTTAGATTTTTTAAAGCATCCACAACAAAAGAACCCGGATAAAGTTATGCTAACAACAGTAGCAACAAAATATTTTTTGTGATGAAAATTTGGATGAAATGCTGAACACTAAACAGTGTAATTCTTTATCAGACTGAACCAGAACTGTTTATATGTGAACTTTTAAAAAAAAAGTAATCTTACTTAAAATTTAAATGAAACACATCTTCCCAGTTTGGCTTTTAAATTATAAATAATATTTGATTGAATTGATTGATTACATTTAGTCCGTAATGGTTGTTTTGAGGATTGCAGCTTTGATTTTTGAGGTCAGTTGTCCTAAATGTTGACGTGTTTCTGTAAAATCAGCATTTAGTCCATCCTGAATTTATTTCCAGCAATAAAATAAAAAAAAATAAAAATAAAAAATAAAAAAATCACGTCTTTGCTTTTAAGCTGATGCTACATTTATGTCATTTTGGGGCCGAAGGGGTTTGTCGCATATTTGAGACAACAGATATTAAGGGGTTAAATAGTGATTGTAATAAAAGTCTACTAATAAAGTTTTTTCTGTTTGCTTTATTGGTTTGATGCTCATCTAAATTAAGATTTCCCTCTTTGCACTGAAGTAAAAAGACTAGTAGACTTGTCGACTTGTCCTGCTTTACAGCTGTCAGCATGTGCAGGATTCTGAATTTCAATGGGCTTCTGCTGTGAAGCAGGAAGTCCACTGAATATTAACAGCGGAGTTTATTAGCACTGAAGTCTTTCACTTTTACCTTCTCTGGACATTTTTTCACTTGACTCTATTTTTTTAGAGCTCATTTTATTGGCAGTCAGTCACAGTCCACCTCCTCCTTTGCGCTAAATTTCCAGCATGTGGCTCCAGTTTTCCGGGCATTCCTGCTGAGCTGCAGCCTGGAGCGACATCATTCTCTGCAGAAGTCCACAAGTAGAAGGTGTGCAGACACCACATCTGACATAATTCTCATTTTAGTTTAGGTTTTTAAATTGTCTTCTAAAAACTAAAGCAGCTTTACTGAAAACGGGTCATTTTAGTCATAATTTTAAAGCAGCTACAATTAAACTCAAGCAAAGAAAAGGCCTCAGATTAAGATGTTGTACAAACAGATTTCTTTAGAAAACACATAAAAACCTACAATATCAACCATGTATTTATGTTGGCTCTGACTAAAAGTTATTCTTGCATATTTTAGAAAACTTTCAGCAATATTATTCAGATAAATGGGGCCCTTTGAACTACTAAATGTCTCATTCCTGGTTTGGATGGTCAATTTAGACCAACAGTAGTCGACAATTTGAAAAATGGGCAGAACATTCTATATGGGGGCAGAAGATCCTGGAAGGTGGCAAAACAACCAAAATGGGTGGTCGTTACGAATCAATGGATCAAAAATACTTATTATTACTGATTTTACTTAGTTTAAAAATATTATTTAATTATTAATGCGTAAAGAAGCGTATATTGATGATTTCTTTTTGTCAATAATGATGCTAATACTGACTCAAAAATCAGTATTAGCCCCTGTAGCTCCAGCCCTGCCTCATACCTGAGGCAAAAGAAAAATGAAAAAACCCTCAATAAGGACCTGTATTTCTTGTGTCTAACTGTATAAACAGGCAAGATCGATAAAAAGACAAATTCATGTTCTCTAATGTTGCATATGAAATGTTAAAAAGAAAGATGAAAAGTATGAGACATGAAACTGCAGAACTGAAAGTCTTCTGCCACCTAGTGGAATCTCCTCAGACTCATAAAGTTATAAAAATCAAAGTACTGATCAGGCTACTAAAGCAAGATACACTTGTTTTATGGTGGTTAGAACTACAATCCTGCAAGTATTGGTGCCATTGCTGTTGGATTCACCAATAGGTTCATATACTTTGATACCAAATCTGTAGAAGAACAGACGCCATCAACTGGTCTTCATTTTTGAGACAAATCTCAGCATCTTTAAAAGTCTAAAGAAGTGATGTGGCTGAAGTCCACTTATGGTTATTTCCTGCATATTATTATTGTAAAAACATTTAAATAAATAACCAAAATGGGAATATAATGAGAGCTTGTTGCGAAGAGCGTGTTGGGGGACTTTTTTTTTTCCTTCTGTCTGTTAGATGAATGTTGCATTAATCTGATCATCTACACATAAAATAATATATTTCACTTTCAGTAATTTAACATTAATGGACAATTTTTGAACATCCTCAAACGTATTTGACGACAGTTCTTTTTTCACACAGAATCCAAACTTTAAAAAATCTAAAATAACAGATTTTCAAAAAAAAAGTATAAAATCAGGTAAACTTTGCAGATGTATCTTATTATGTTTATTTTTTTTTTTTTACAAAAAATACAACACATTTTAATTTTTTACATGTTTTTACATTTAATTCCAGCATAATACAAAGTAAACATTGTAAAGGAGCAGAGCGGCGTGGATGTTTTTGTGTTATTTTGTTGTGTTGAGTTGTCGAATCTCGTCGACTCTGTTGTGATGCAGCTGGAAGGCCGGCGTGACCCAACGACCGCAGGAGCACTGATCCCCACACCAGCTGAAGGAGCCCAGCTTTGATCCACACTTTGGACAGAGCAGCTAAACACACAAACAAAAACACAGATGGTAGAAAACGACAACAACATGTGATTGATTTGATTGATTGATTGATTGATTGATTGATTGGTTTATTTCAAGCATAGATTATGAAAAATTCAGAACAAAACACAATTATTTCAAACTCATTACAGAAATAATGAAATGTACTGATTAGAAAATAGAAAACAAATAAAAACAAAACACACTTATGTCACATTTGGTTCATTGATTTTTGTAATTATTAACTAAAGTCAGTAGAGTTTGATTTATTGATTGAAAAGGAGTGGGAGGAAGCGAACTTATATAATCCCATCCCTAATTAGTTACTTCATTTTACAGTTTTGCATAATTATGTAATCTGGTTCTGATCACATCAAATACAAGTTTTTTTTACTTTTTTTTTTTTAATTCCCAATAGCAAAGTGAAGAGCTTGTTGATTATTGATTAATCTCATAAAACACTATTGCATGATTTCAGTAAACAGTTACATCAATCTTACATCATGTAACTGATATGTAATACTCACTGATTATCAAAATACAATTTCATTTTAATGCAGAGAATAATAATTACCGTATTTTTCGGACTATAAGTCGCACTGGAGTATAAGTCGCATTTTTTTCAAGTAATTTATTTTACAAACTGGTTGAAAAAAACGATATTACATCATCCTGGAAGGTAAGTTATAGCATTCATAAGTGAATAGAAAACAGGCTGAATATGTGTCAACATATATACACATATTAGTATCATGAAAAAAACGAAAAGGTGTAGCATTTGTATAACATAACAGTTTTATTTAACTATAGCCTCAAGAACTCATCAACTTTGTATCTTTACTGTAATTAATTGCACACAATCTCACTCCATATCACTAAATCCCTTAAATTCTTTGTCCTCTGTGTCACGTCTGAATAACTAAAGTAAATAAAGTAATTGCATAGATCACCATAAGAGGGCACTCTAGACTTACGGTCCATATCTCATCTCATTAAAAATTCGTATATAAGTCGCACTGGAGTATAAGTCGCAGGGACATTCAATCTATGAAAAAAAACGCGACTTATAGTCCGGAAAATACGGTACACATTGAAATCAAGTTTTAAAGTAACCATAGGATAATTATTCTCTATAATTTATTATCTCAACGCAATAAAAAAAAAGCTTTATTTAGGCATAAACTTGTTTAACTAATATCCAGTGCTTTGGTCGAGCCAAAAGATCATTTTTGCTGCAATAAAAATAAACGATACAGTTTTATGTTTCTACCTGTCCGTTCATCACTCCAAGTAAGGCTTGTTCCATCCACTGTACCGGCTCGATGAAGTACGACGTACACTGGACCTCTCCTGAACAACAACACACACCGATTCATTCATTATTTTATTAAAAAAATGATTTGTTTTTCTAGAAAATATCATAATCAATAAATAATGGATGTACATGTACCACCCACTAACAAAGAAACAAGTATGTGAATGGTGCTGAAAGCATTAAGTTATGTTCACACTGTCCAAGCAGACACTTCCAATAACTAGTCTATGCAAACACGCATAAATACGTGTTTCAGGATTTTGTGTTGAAAACTCTTGTGTTCATGTGTAACTACGCAAGTTTCTACAACAACTTTCAGTAGGGGTGTTTACTGGTAAGAGTCTGGCCATACGATACATATCCAAATACATCACAAGACTGTAACCTGGACAATTTGTCACTTTTTTTTAAGAGTATGACTTGGAAATAACTCTACCTGAATATTAATACTTCTTTCATTGTAATAAAGTTGTCAAATGTATTTTATTTAAGGATCACAACATTAAGCTCTGCAACTGTATCTCTTTACCCAAGCAAATTCATGGTGCTTTTCCATCCATCCATCCATCTTCTTGACCGCTTTGTCCCTTTCGGGGTCGCGGAGGTGCCGGAGCCTAACCCGGCTACTGAAGGGCGAAGGCGGGGTACACCCTGGACAGGTCGCCAGTCTGTCTCAGGGCCCCAATCACACACCCATTCACTCTCACATTCACACCTAGGGACAATTTAGAGTCACCAATTAACCTATGAAGCATGTTTTTGGACGGTGGGAGGAAGCCGGAGTCCCCGGTGAAAACCCACGCATGCACGGGGAGAACATGCAAACTCCACACAGAAAGGTCCCAGCCGGGAGTCGAACTGGGGCCTTCTCGCTGTGAGGCGAGAGCGCTAACCACTGCGCCACCGTGCAGCCCCATGGTGTTTTTCTTTTAGCAAATTAAAAAATATTTGTTTATGAAGGACACAGTCAACATTGTCTGATTTATACAACTAAATATTTTTTAGTATAAGAAAAAAAATAGAATGAAAAGAGGCTCAGTCAGAGGTTTTCAAGTCCGGCTCTACATACAAATCAGGCATTCATCAATCACTGAATGTTCAATCGGTTGAACTTTTTCAGGCTGAATTGCAGCAGCACTGCACTATAATCAATCTCAGATATGGTAGCGACGTGTGAGGAGCGTCCTTGTCAAAACACGGAAGTGCCAACCAACAAAAAGCCTCTCTTTGCTTGTCCTGTGTGAACACCATGAGCTAAATATGTGTACTAGAATGCACATTTAGTGTGTTCTTGGGTGTGCATCAGATCCCTGGTGTGTGTGCAGCTTTACCGGAGAGGTTGCTGGACTTCTTATGACTGAAGGCTGAAGCTCCGTCACCTACAGGATGACTGAGGATGCTGGAGCTGCGGAACAGAGTTCGTCTGAGGAAGAGGAAGTGGACGTTAGCCCCAAAGTTCACCGTCTTATCTGTTTTTACCTTAAAAAATTTGGAAATTTGGACACATTTGTTTAAACAGGATGTCAGAAAATACAATTAAAATGCATTAAAGCCCTAAAACTCTTTAGAATAAAAATCTTATGATAATTCAAGCACTCTGATTGTCATATTTAATATTTGTAAGCAGTTCACCTGCACTTCCTGCATCTGTATGACACCTCGGAGGAGCTGGAGAGGGCGGGGTCATTGGCAAAAATATCTTTTGGGACTTGCTGCAACTCTGCTTATGCAAATATAAAAAGAAACAAAGGTTTAAGAGAGGAATAATCTACTGGTATTCAACCACAACAAAGGTTTGATTTACCTGGATATCTCTCTGCAATCTTGTTCAGTCTGTATTGTTTGTACAAAGCACTAGACGTGTCGACCTGACAGAGCATGGACTCATACAGCTGCAGCTGCTCCTCAAAACCCCTGTTGACCCTGAAACACACAACAAACACATTTTATCTATACAATTCACATTTTTAATACTGTTTTATCTTCTACTGCTGTATGGATAACAATGAACTTATCAGGTGTTATACATTTTTTATTATTCACAAACTTATTTTTCTGAACTAATTAAAAAAAGAATATGAAAACAGTCCCCATGGAACACTGCTTTACTTATATATTGTTTAATTAACTTCATAGCAGCAGTTTTATCACTTAAAACATTTACATGGATTTTGCTATGACTCTAAATGAAAGTTTCTGAATTTTCTAAATGTTCCGTATTTGGTGAAAAGACACTAAGTCTGTAGTCTTCCGTAAGATTGATGTTATTCGCACATATTTGCATGCGACCGAGCACAAAACTTCATGTTGGCGACACGTAACACATGCGCATTGCTTCATTAATGGTATCTATTTTAATATTTTTGTTGGCTCAGCATATTTAAATGAAAGTTAAAAATCCCATAAGCTGTCAAGCACCTATGTGTGAGAAATTTGTTCTCCGCATTTGATAATTTTATTCTTAAGGGAAAATTTGTGTTTTATGGGCTAAATGTGAACGGACATTAGAAGAACTTTTAGTGTTTTTTTTACTGTAATTTCTCAAAACATATTAGCATCAACATGAAATGTCCATTTCCACAGCTATTTTCTTACTTATAATGCTGACAAAAATATTTAAATAAATATACATTTTTAATCTAGCACAACACTATCTACAACACAAACTTTTATTATCTGCAGGGAGAGAGGGGCTTGACAAACACTTACTGCACCTCTTGTTTGACACTTTTCAGTCTTCGGTAAGCCTCAGTGAAGGTCAGATGGTGTTTCTTCATTAAATACGCAGTCACAATGGTGGCGCTGCGGCTTCGACCTGCTTGGCTAACATGCAAAAACATTTTTTTTAAGTATCTTTGGCATTTTGTGCTTTTATATGTCATAATGGACAAAATGAAGTTGAACATGACTGCAGAGGTTCAAGGTAGAATACACGAGAAACAAAAAAAGGGAATAATGATGCCATTATTGACTCTTTCTTACCAGTGAACCAGTGCAGCCCCGCCCCCTTTCACAGCCTCATCAATGAACACGTTGCAGGCGTCCATGTAACTGAGCAGGTCAGACGTCTCTTCATCTAAAGCATTGATCCACTTTGTGGTGAAGCTTCCTGTAGCTGGAAGCTGAGGACCAGGATCCACAGAGTCCACAGACAGGATGTGAGAGACAGAAGCTGCAGAAAGCGCCTGGCTGTCGTTCAGGTCAGCGACAGTGCCGATGTACACTCCTGGATCTACGAGCAGCATGACTTCAGGAAAACACACAACCACAAAATGAAAAGGAAGAAAAAAGTAAGAGAGATTGCTCAAACTAAATCCAGGGACAACATGAAGAGATGTGGATCAGATACTATGAAGAGATATTGTAACTGGTCTATTCTTTTCCAGCATAAATGTTTAACTTATTTCAGCTGCACAGAACTTTGTGGCATTTTCAATCATTTGTTATTTGTTTCAATGAAATTTAAATAATTGATAAATAAATAAATAAAACATCTTCAAAATCATAAAATAAATTGTTGGCTTTCACAAATTTAATAATCAATATTTGTAAAACATGTCTCTTACTCTAATTATTGTGGTATTAGCCATGTTTGGGTTAAACCAGTGTCAAGGGAGTGTCATGAAAGGAGGAGCCTCTAGGGGGAGCTGGCGGACTAGTGTGTGGATTGTTGGATAATGTTGCTTGGGTGCTATGTGAGAAGAAGAAGAATAAAGTTCACGAATTGAGCACAGCGCGTCTCAGTCTTTCTGTAAATCAATAACACGACAGAGGAGGAGCTTCTGCGAAGCGCGTGTTGAGACCATTGACTGTAAAAATAATGGACTTAGCAAGCTATGAGGTCCCCCATTGGAAATGCATTAGGTGTGTTTGAGATCCCCCAGCGCCTCGCCTGCATCGTCGGCGAGACTGCTGCAGGAGTGGGCGGAGAAAGGCGCCTGAGATGAGGGCGAACGACGAGACTGTACGAGATCAAGGAGATGGGGGTTGTCCTTAACATTCGGCTGAAAGTTAATAAGCCACTCCTCCTGGTATGATTTGTGCTGTTGTGTCTTTAATATTATTTTTTAACATATTTTAGAGTAAAACAGTTAAGAAAAAATAGCCGCGGGATTCATTACATGTGCACTGTCCCAAATAAATACATAAAATTAATTTAAAGTTAAGTTTTAGAGGCAACCATTACAAATATGACCACAGATTATTTGAAATCTTGTTTATTTTTTCATTAGTGATTCACTACCTTCCAAAAAAGTAAAACATTACACCGATATACACCAATTGGTGATCCATACCCATCCAAATCACTTCCGATCATGTTTTTTAAACATTTATTAAATAACTTTGGAGTATTGCTTAACATGAAGAGTTTTATTTTTTAATTAAGAACAACAGATCACTTTTCATGAGGACTGTCAGTCTGTCTCTCTGCGCCTTTGAACCAGGAGCGCGCTAAAGTGTGAGAGGACTCTAGAATTTCCCGCTTTCAGTAAACATCTGGTCTGGGTGTGATTATCCTCCTTGAATATTAAGATATTTTTGAGTTGGTTCTGAGTCCGCTGATGACAGTTTTCCATGGAGGCTCGCTGTGTGTGCTCGCGCCTGCACACGTGCACCTGTGTGTGCGTAATGGACGGATATATAATATATATCTATAATATATATATATATATATATATATATATATATATATGAAATATAATATAATTCAAGACCCATGAATATTTTCTTGCATTGATTTAAAAATAAATATATATTTTATGAATAGTGACCATGTATTTTCCAAACCCAAAGATTCATTCCATGCAGCAGAAGATGAGGGTCATTTCCTAAAGCTTTCATGAGCCCAAAAAACAAACTCTGATAAGAATATTCTTGAATGATCTATTAACTATTTAGTGAAGTTAATCAAGCATCAATCTGAGCCTTAAAAAATAATTTCCCTTTTGTTTTTCT
>NC_050528.1:19438126-19441032 GCF_002922805.2 Oryzias melastigma
TTGCAGCAAAACTGCATAGTTTGTAAGAATCACAATTGTCATGAACTTTTGTAATATAAAAAAATAAAAATGTCACTGACAGATAAGGAGTAAAAGTAAAATACAGTAGGGCAAAAAAGTAATCAGTCAGCCACCAATTGTACAAGTTCTCCCACTTAAAAAGATGAGAAAGGCCTGTCATTTTCATTGACTGTATACCTCAACTGTGAGACAAAATGAGGAGAAAAATATCCTATAAATCATTTTGTTTGACTTTTAAATAATTTATTAGTAAATTGTGGTGGATAATAAGTATTTGATAACCTACAAACAAGCAAGACTTCTGTTTCTCACAGACTTGTAACTTCTTCTGTAAGAGAATTATCTGTCCTCCCCTCATTATCTATATTAATGGCACCTGTTTGAACTCGTTATCTATATAAAAGACTCCTGTCCACAACCTCAAACAGTCACACTCCAAACTCCAACATGGCCAAGACCAAAGAGCTGTCTAAGGACACTAGAAACCAAATTATTCTCAAGAATGGTGGGCAAAAATCCCAGAAGCCCACAGGGAACCCAGTGAATGACTTGCAGAGAGCTGGGACCAAAGTAACAAACTCTACCATCAGCAACACACTATGTGTGAGAAATTTGTTCTCCGCATTTCATAATTTTATTTTTAAGGGAAAATTTGTTTTTTATGGGCTAAATGTGAACGGACATTAGAAGAACTTTTAGTTTTTTTACTATATTTTCCTAAAACATATTAGCATCAACATGAAATGTCCATTTTCACAGCTATTTTCTTACTTAAAATGCTGACAAAAATATTTAAATAAATATACATTTTTAACCTAGCACAAACAAAAGACAATTTGAATCATATTTATGTTTTTTAGACTTTTAACATCTACAACACAAACTTTTACAATCTGCAGGGAGAGAGGGGGTTGACAAACACTTACTGCACATCTTGTTTGACACTTTTCAGTCTTCGGTAAGCCTCAGTGAAGGTCAGATGGTGTTTCTTCATTAAATACGCAGTCACAATGGTGGCGCTGCGGCTTCGACCTGCTTGGCTAACATGCAAAAACATGTTTTTTAAGTATCTTTGGCATTTTGTGCTTTTATATGTCATAATGGACAAAATGAAGTTGAACATGACTGCATAAATTCAAGGTAGAATACATGAGAAACAAAAAAAGGAATAATGATGCCATTATTGACTCTTTCTTACCAGTGAACCAGTGCAGCCCCGCCCCCTTTCACAGCCTCATCAATGAACACGTTGCAGGCGTCCATGTAACTGAGCAGGTCAGACGTCTCTTCATCTAAAGCATTGATCCACTTTGTGGTGAAGCTTCCTGTAGCTGGAAGCTGAGGACCAGGATCCACAGAGTCCACAGACAGGATGTGAGAGACAGAAGCTGCAGAAAGCGCCTGGCTGTCGTTCAGGTCAGCGACAGTGCCGATGTACACTCCTGGATCTACGAGCAGCATGACTTCAGGAAAACACACAACCACAAAATGAAAAGGAAGAAAAAAGTAAGAGAGATTGCTTAAACTAAATCCAGGGACAACATGAAGAGATGTGGATCAGATAATATGAAGAGATATTGTAACTGGTCTATTCTTTTCCAGGATAAATGTTTAACTTATTTCAGCTGCACAGAACTTTTGGCATTTTCAAAAGTTATTTGTTATTTGTTTCAATGAAATGGAAATAATAAATAAATAAATAAATAAATAAAACATCTTCAAAGTCATAAAATAAATTGTTGGCTTTCATAAAGTTAATTATCAATATTTGTAAAACATGTCTCTTACTCCTAATTATGAGGCTATAGGGTATGTTTACAGTCATAACTACGGTGGCCCTGAAGTACAAATCACATCAACAAACACAAACACATTTTAAAACAATTTATAATTTTAATTAACTAAGGTGAATGACAAAAATTATTTCAATGTATTGTTTAATGTTCATTAAATTAAAACAGAAAAAACAAAAATTATGTCAATTTAACGGTACGTATTTGGGGGAAAAAAATCTTTCTCAAAAACTGAGATGTTAAACTTGTTTGCCATTTTTTAAGCTTATTATTAATTTGCGTGTTAATAACATGACCCTTTTATACGAATCAAATCGTCAATAAAATATAAAACTACAGTGTAACACTCAATTATAAGACTCAGACCTCTGTGTAACCGGAGCGCTGTCTGACTGCTAGCTTCGCCTTTACCTAACGTGGCTAACTAATGTCGTAAACTAACCTCATTCACTTGAATCTATCGTTTCTCTCCGTCCTGTGAATTTTGTGCTGCTTCAAACCTCAAACGTGCAAAACACACCGTAAAACTAAAACGAAATTTCAAACTTTTAGACGGACAGTAAACGCGTGTGCTCAAATGGAATAGGTGTTTTTGTTCGTCTCTTAAAGCGGTATAGAAGAAACACAACATCATTTTATGGTTCCGCTCTAGATGATGGAGCTAAACATGTTTACTGTGTTCTACTGAAAGCAGTGGCGCCTCCAGAAATTGTCCCTGGGGGTGGTAGCTGGGGGGCCACTTTAAATCTTGGGGTTAAACACCAAAACATGACCTATATTTTCTAAAGTCATTCTACTAAAAACCTGTAGAAAATATCGGAACATATCTGCTGATATACTTTGATGTATTGTGTCTATGTTTCATGTTAGTAATGTGCATACATGAATAAAAGTACAGTTAACATTTTGAGTTGCACAAAAATTGAGTTTTATTTTCCAATTAGACATAGGAATCCCCATGGACTGTGATGGTTGCAGACGATTTTGTGATTTTTTACTGAGAGCAGCCATGAAACAATGGGACTGAAGAAAAGACAGGAAGCAGAGCTGGAGGTAGCAGAGATGAAGATGCTGAGGTTCTCTTTGGGAGTG
>NC_050528.1:19441446-19482279 GCF_002922805.2 Oryzias melastigma
GACGATTTTGTGATTTTTTACTGAGAGCAGCCATGAAACAGTGGGACTGAAGAAAAGACAGGAAGCAGAGCTGGAGGTAGCAGAGATGAAGATGCTGAGGTTCTCTTTGGGAGTGACCAGGATGGATAGGATCAGGAATGAATCCATCAGAGGGACAGCACATGTTAGAGGTTTTGGAGATAAAGTCCAGACTGAGATGGTTTGGACATGTTCTGAGGAGAGACAGAGAAGATATTGTTTGAAAGATTCTGAGTCTAGAGTTGCAGGAAAGAGGTCTAGAGAAAGACCAAAGAGGAGGTTTATACAAAGAGGAAAGGATGCAGAAGACGGTTAGATGGAGCAAACTCATTGGCTGTGGAGACCCTGAAGGGAAAGCCCAAAAGGAAAAGATGATTTAAACACACAGGAGAAAAATGACATTATCCAGGGAAAAGTTATAAACTAAAAAGTAACTTTAAAAAAGTGCATTAGCAGATGAAGATCTACATTTCCTCCACAGAATTTCCTCTTTATCCAAATATTTCTTCCTTGTGTTCCTGTACAGCATTTATTTTATTTATTTTTAATAGTTGTTCCAGTTTTTAAAATGTACTCTTACATTTAAATGTAAACTCGTGTGGTTCATAGCGCACCCACGAGAAGAAAAGAGCTTTTTAGTGAAGGTCGGCTTTGGACCCTTCTGTTTGGAGGATGACTTTTATTAAATGATAATCAGATCTTTAATGGAGGCTATTTGATATTCCAACTTAAAATGAAATGAACAAAAAAAACATGTGGAGGCTAATTAATATTAATTAATATTCCAACTTAAAATGAAATGAAAAAAACAAAAGAAAACGTGGGCTGTTGAATATTCCAACTTAAAATGAAATGAACAATTCAAACAAAAACATGTGGGGAAGGCAAGGCTGGTAGGGCCCAAGTGAGCGTGCTTCACCTGATTGCACTTGCTGATGCAACCGACGGCTCGGCTTAGTATGCCTACCAGTCTGACCTGCCATCCGGTCAGACCTGCCCGCCTTCCCTGCTACTGATCCCGTCAGCACTGAGGATCAGTATCACACGGAGCAACTCCCAGCGCTAAGAGAAGCTCAAGGGGGGTTTGGTCACGATCGGTATTTATACCCATCCTATTATCAGACTTGTAAACACATGGTTTTGTTCCCACTGCGTTTTTGACAAATTTGGATTACATACATTATGTTTGTTAGTTTTAAATAAAAATGAAGAAAAATAAGCATGACTTTAAAGGTTTTTTTCCTTTTCCAGAAATAAATTTTGAGCCGCAGTGCATGCTGGGAAACGTGACGCATTTCCAGAAACCTATTGATGTTCAGTTTGCCTTGCTCCACACCTACTTTTATTCAAAAAGTTGTGAAAACCAACCTGACTTTGTAAAGTTTACTTTTGAATATTTTTTCTGATCTTTTGTGATCACCATGGAGAAAAAACGTGAATATTCGTCTGCAGCAAACTCCGACATTGCTGGAGTTAGCTCGGGCGCTAGCTAGCGGTGGCCACGACTATTTAAAGGATGCTGAGTATGGTGACCGACATCTTTGAGTTACAATTACTCCAAGTAAGCCACCTGTATCAAAGACAAGGCTCAGAACCAGACTACATTCTCATCTAAATATGCCATAGCCACAACTGTTGAAAATAAAGCAATCTCCTACCGCATTTTGTGGTTATCAGTGGTTGGAAAAAGTGATGTGACGTTCTGTTTCGAGGCGTGTGTGGAGTCGTGGAGGAGGAGCTTCCGCGAAGCGCGTGTTGAGACCATTGACTGTAAAAATAATGGACTTAGCAAGCTATGAGGTCCCCCATTGGAAATGCATTAGGTGTGTTTGAGATCCCCCAGCGCCTCGCCTGCATCGTCGGCGAGACTAAGCTGCTGCAGGAGGGGGCGGAGAAAGGCGCCTGAGATGAGGGCGAACGACGAGACTGTACGAGATCAAGGAGTTGGGGGTTGTCCTTAACATTCGGCTGAAAGTTAATAAGCCACTCCTCCTAGTATGATTTGTGCTGTTGTGTTTTTTATATTATTTTTTTTAACATATTTTAGAGTAAAACAGTTAAGAAAAAATAGCCGTGGGATTCATTACATGTGCACTGTCCCAAATAAATAAATAACATTAGATTAAAGTTAAGTTTTAGAGGCAACAATAACAAATATGACCACAGATTATTTGAAATCTTGTTTATTTTTTTCATTAGTGATTCACTACAAACAAAATCTGATAAGAATATTCTTGAATGATCCTAAAACTGTTTCCTTTTTGTTTTTCTGTTTTAACTTGAATTTTAGCAAAGCAAATGATGTGGAAATAAGTGCAGACACAATGCAGTACTGTTTATACTCTTCATTTTGTTTCCCAATTGTTCAATTTATCATATGAGCAGACTTGTATCACTAAACATTTAGCTAATATGGCAACATGCATTTTCTTTTACCTGGAAAGAAAATTGTTGTTTTGTGGTCATGTAAACTCTGATAATCTTCATAAAATATTGACCTACTTTGACCAATAAGAATATATTTAATAAAGCCCAATGTATTTGTGGTGAGTCAGAGTTTAACTGACTGGTCAACTACAGTGAAATAATCTTTAGAATAATCTGTTATAATGGGTATTTTAATTGACAATCCAGAAGCCTTTTGTACTATTGAAGTTATTATGTATGGAAGGATTTGGACACGTCTGAGCAGGTTTTTGATGTGATGAACAGATTTACCCCTGATGTTCTTCAGTTAGTGCTGTGATTCATGTATATTTACATTTCTGCAGGTCAATGATTTGATGTTATAACATAACAATTAGCTTTAAAAAATCTGGCTTACTTCTTTTGTGCAAACATTTCTTTAATTCATGACATTCATTCAGCAACATTTCAGTAACTTTGCCCTTGTTTTTCTTTTATTTTGTATTTCAAGTTAACTTTATGTTGTAAAGTTCTTAATTCATAAAAAAAATTGATCAACGACCGTTATGACAACAGAAACATCTTTTATACCTTGAGTTTCCAACATCCTTTGTAACTTTTAACGTTTAATTCTTTTCTTTAGGTTAAGATAAAAGTCAACAAAGCGAAACAAGAAAGTTTTTTTAAAAGCTACAATAAACATATCTGAACATCTTCTCTTCATAAACAATGCTCATGTAAGTGGTCAAGCTGATTGTAGAATTTGAACTATTTGTGATCACTGAAGTAAACATGTCGTAATGTTTATCCAAACAGTCAGTTGTAACCAAAGAAGACATAAAGTAAAACCATCAAAGTGGCTTTAGCCCTAAAGCAGATGGTGAGAGTCGGAACAAGTGAATAAAGCGGGAGATGCCGGTGTGATGAGGTAATGTCAGCCCACAGTTCATCACACCATCATTACCAGAGGCAGCAACACTGAATAATGAGCCTCTGCAGGCATCTTTTCCACTTTCATGGTAGTTTGGTTGTAAAAGTGAAACAATTATTTGTGAAAGAATCTCATGTTTTCTGCAGCCTGGCGCTCTTTAAACTCGAGAGCCTGTCTGGTGTTCTGCGTCCCAACACCTACTGAGGGTGTTTGGTGCTCTGAACTGGCCGCCAGCGTGTGCCACACAGTCTGCATGTGGTCACAGTGCGGGTAGTTAATAAAGATTTATGAGCTTCTTTAATCTGATCGTCTGACCGATGCAGTGCGACCACACCCCTCCCTGAGGACTCATTAGACGGCATCAAACACACCAAAGTGACTAGACATGCAGCATATGAAAGGACGCTCCAGCACAGACTGTTGGAGAGGAGCAGGTGAATGGGAAAGGAGTGGGTGTGTTGATGTGCGTCTGGACGGCTACTGTTAAAGCACATGGCCTGGAAGAGCTCATCAAGCTCTTTGGTGCCAGATGTCAAACAACTTTTATCTCATTTTGAAAGATTTGGACATTGTTTAAGACATTAGCCTCAGGGGTTTGATGGTTGTGGTGTCATTTAACAACTGAGTCCAAAGTCTGGTAAAAGATGGTTTTCATAAATAGTAGTGAGGATCTGCTTTTCATTCACCTTCTTAGATTTCCCCTTTGAAGTTTTTAGTTTTGGATTTTTTTCAACTTCAAAAGTTTTGTTTGTGCTTATAAAGTTACAATCATCATTATAGCTGCTACTCATTTGAAAATTGACCTTCTGTATTTATAAGTTTCTGTCAGATTATCTGTTTAAAATTATTTTTAAGTCTTTTGGTCCTTATTGTGTCATATTTTGGTTTCCAACTATGGTCTCCTCCATTATCATATTTATGACAGTATCAAAGACAGGAGAGGGTTGATGCAAAAAAAAAAAAAGTTTAAAATTGCAACAAAACTAAATCATATTGCTTAAATATGACCAAAACCTGAATCAAAATAAGAATAAGGAAAAAGGTTATATTTGAATATTTCACTGACCTTAAAAGCATTAAGATTGAAAATGAAATTTTAAATCATCTTTATTTATAAGCACTAGGGCTTCTAGCCATAAGAACATCTTTAACATCAAGCTTAATGTGACCAAACAAGAATTGTCAATAAATTGGAGATCTATTAACATTACTGTAAAATTAACCAACTCATGAAACTGTTTTTCTGTCACTAATTTGATTTAATGTACTGTTTTGTTCAAGCGTCAAATGTAAACAATAGAAAAAAACAAAATCACACAGATTACTCAAACTCATAACAGAAGTAGTTAATTGCAATGATGAAAAAAAACAAAACAAAATTTGATTAATTTAATATTAGTTAATATTATTGACTAAAGTCAAGTAGTTTGATTTACTGCTTGAAAAGGAGTGGGAAGAAGTGAATGTATGTAATGTCACCCCTACTGAGTATTTAATTTTATAGTTTGTATAGTTTTCATAAAATGGTTCTGTTCAGATCAAGTGCAGATTTATTCTTTTTTTTTTTTTTGAGAAGTGTCTTGATCCACCAGAAGATGACAGAATCATGAGCGTATCAAGAACATTGTTAATGGCGAAGATAAGTGATTCCAGGATAGATCCATGAGGAACACCTTTCTCAATAAAGATGTTGATAGAAGAAATAGTTTCAACCTAAGATCTTCCTTACAAATGAACTTCAAAGTGTAGTGTGTTTGTCAAAGCAGTTCTTTCTTTATTGTTGCTACAGTTACCTCTTCACTAATTTCTTTGACCCTTAATCATATTTAATATCTTAAACTGTCTTTTCTACTCTAAAGGATTATGTCTCCTCAGGTTGACCTTTTCTAATTAACTTTCTTTTTTTGGCCTTGTTTATTGAGAAAATCACCCTCTTGGAGACATTTTTTATGACCCAGAACCCCAGCTATATATTTAAAACGTAGCCACAAAAATGGTTAAAACCACATGACATAAGTTTTGGCTCAAAACGCTCCTCCTTTATGTTGACTTTGAGAGACAATGTGTCTCTTAGCCCTCAGGTTGGAGTCCAATCATATCAAACCTCAAAAATCTAAGAAAACAAAACTATTCTAAGACCTTGAGGTCAGCCAAAAGTCCTTAATTTAAAGGCATCACTTCAGATCTATTAAATGTATTTTTAAGAGACTATCTGGTGTTGTGTTGCTTAATAAAAACCATCACAGTAATTAAAGTATTTGGGGATGAACTACCTTTCACTCTCAGAGTGGGAGGAAATAGCTATGTGTGGTTCACTGATGGTGTAGGAAGCTAGGATCAGTTTTGTTGGATTTTAATGAGCTTATGGGTGTGGCATGACTGTGTTGGTGTGGCATTAATTAAAAATATCCTGCCTCTGCATTTGTCTCATACATAAAAGAGTGACAGATGACAGCCTGGGACAGACTCAAACCCTCAAGGTAACTAGGACTTCTCTGACCTTCCTCTGTGGCTGTCATTTATCTGTCTCCTCATTCTTCATTGTTTTCAGAACAGGTTGTGTCAGGAACGATGACGATGAAGATGATGCTGAAACTGGGTTTTCTCCCGCTGATCCTCGTCTTAACCTCTGATGCAGCTGCACCAGGTATTTATAATCTATGTATACTTATTAGCTCTTATTGAGAATATAATACATTAGTGTAAAGTTCAATTTTTAGTCAGCTTACTACCCTATATTTAATGTGAAAAAGCAGCCGGACTGTGAGAAGTTATTAAAACAAAAAGGTGTCACAAGCACAAGCTTCGTTCAGCTTTTTTTCTGGAAGGCTTTGTTGACCCAAACACTTTAATTTAATTTCACTTATTGTGTATCCATCAACTGTCTTATTTTGTTTTTTCACAGAGAAAAATACCTGTCTGTACTGTGTTGTAATAATTTTAACCTACGTATATTTGGTAGTATTTTCTTGTTTTAGACCAGGGGTCTGCAACCTTTAATGCTAATCTGTTATTTTTGTCAACCTTAGAATTTTTATTTAAAGCCAAAGAGGAACGATGGCGGGACGAAAAATCTGCATGTGGTTCTGGAGCGTCAGGTTGCAGACTACTGTTTTACATTTTCACAGATATCACTTCTCTTTGCATTTCTGTTTACTCTTTTTAAACATAAATAGTCTAAAACTAACTAAAGCTCTGGGTTTACATCCAAACGTGCTTCCTGGACTTTAACTTTTAAATAAATAAAACATTATTAGTAACCGCTATGCTACACCTATGTCACTGCCTAAACAAAATGTGGGGGTTTTTTGTGGGGTTTTTTTAGATTTCCTTCTACTTCCGTGAGAATTAACATAAACATACAAGTTGTAAAATGACACATACTGTAGTTATATTAAATGGTGAGAGATTCCTTTTGAACATTTAAAATGATCTGTAGTGCATGATTGTTGGGTGGTTAACTCGTACAACAGCCTTTTGAAGCATTTAATCTCTATCTTGAGAACCTTTTTGAAGATCTTTTCTTGTTCTGCATCAACATGGTCTCCCTGATGTTGAAGTGTCATGTCTCCATCTGCAGGCAGCTGCGTGGGTCGCTGCGGCGAAGCTTTCACCAGAGGTCAGCCGTGTACCTGTGACTTCAGCTGCATGCAGCATAACGAGTGCTGTCCTGACTTTGAAGCTTCCTGCACTGCAGGTGAGGCGTCGGCTTCTTCTGCTGTCCTTTGACACGGCAGACGTTTTCACTGGAGAACACAGACGAGATGATAACATTTGGGTTCATTTGAAACAAGGAAATTGGGTTTGAAAAGTTCTTTTTAATCAAAATTTACTTCAGCAAATTATTCAAATGAGTTATTTTTATTTTCAAAAACATTTTTATAATTGTATTTATAGTTTTAAATGAAATTCTAAAGGCTTTTGCTGGGTTTTTTCTTGTTATTTGATTTTTTTTTTCTTAATTCTTAAAACCAGAACTCCGTTGTAATGATTTTTATTATTTTTTAGAGATAGCAGTCAGCATTTCCAATAATAAATCCTCTCAAACTGTTCTGCACTAGTTAATTCTTTTATTTATGGCAGGGGGCCAGTATTCAAAACACACCTTAGGTCACGGGCCAAACAAGATTAACTTTCGCTGAATACACTAAAAGTACATTTTTAAACTTCAAACTGTAACTTTTTAACATAACTAGGAATAAAAACAGGGAGGAATATTATTTCAGAATAAATCAACTTAAAGTCTA
This sequence comes from Oryzias melastigma, assembly GCF_002922805.2. Taxonomy (NCBI): domain Eukaryota; kingdom Metazoa; phylum Chordata; class Actinopteri; order Beloniformes; family Adrianichthyidae; genus Oryzias; species Oryzias melastigma. The sequence goes on from NC_050528.1 coordinate 19,449,049, forward strand.
AATAACTTTTAATATTTTACTGTCCATAAAAGTTTATTTTGTCAAAATTACACAAGTTAGAAATGAGCGCAAGATAACATCGGGCCATTAATAACAATAAGATAGAATGATCCGGTCCGTTGGATAGAATTACCCAGCAGACCGGATCTCTAACATATGATTTACGGTAATGTTTTTCTCTGCAGTGGTTCATTCTCTAAATAAACATTTAATTTCTTACAAGCTGTTTAAAAGAGCAAAAAATGTTTTTTTGTATGATTTCTACATTTTTGTATTTTATCTTATTTATTTTTATTTTAAAAACTACATTGTTTGCCCTGTTATAGTGTATCAATTTTCTGAACTCATTGCTTCAGTTTTTGCTGTGAAATTTGTATTTTTTAAACTAATCTTGCTTGAGTTGGCTGTGTTAAGTTATTATTTTAACATAAATCAAATCCAAATTTAACTTTTTCTTTAAAGCTGTTTCTTTTTAAGCACCACATTAAAATTTGGCAGATTTTCCTGTATTTTTTTTAATTCAACTAAGATTATAAATCAGGGGTATTCAAGTCCAGGCCTCGAGGGCCGGTGTCCTACATGTTTTCCAACCAACCTTCCATTGAAGCTCCTTATTGGCTAAACATACCTGATCCTGGAAATTAGCAGCCAATAAGGAGCTTCAATGGAAGGTTGGTTGGAAAACATGTAGGACACCGGCCCTCGAGGCCTGGACTTGAATACCCCTGTTATAAATGAATTAAATCTGTCGAGACTTTGATGACTCTCTTTGGCCTCAGTTCGATCCTGTCAGGGCCGCTGTGATGAGCTGTTCAGGAGAGGGCGCCCGTGTGACTGCGATCGCCAGTGTGTGCTCTTCAACACCTGTTGTCATGACTACCAGCCGCAGTGTGGTAGGAGCTCGCATCCATCAGCTGTCACTTTCCTCTCTGAAGTGTTCGACAGACAAGCCGATGACCCACATCTATCATTTCTCTGATGACAGGCTCTCATCACAGACGACACCAACCTGTGGTGATCAAGACCTCGAGTGAGTCTCCTTTAAAACTATCAGCTAATTCTCTGCGATTTTACTTGTATTTGTTTTTAAATGAATGATTGTTAATAAACAATTGTGAATTTTTGAGGAAATAGCTCAAAAATTCAGATTAAACAAACATTTGAACAAATCGACTATTAAATTCAGATTAAACAAACATTTGAACAAATCGACTATTAAATTCAGATTAAACAAACATTTGAACAAATTGACTATTAAATTCAGTGAAAAATAAAGAAGAGCTAAAGTTTGGGAGTAAAATGTCTCTACACTGATGTGTCATTGTGTGTCAGTGCCTTGATGTAATTGTGCTAACAGTATTTATTTATCATTTTATTGTTTTTTACTCTCATCAGGAAACAGGAAAACTGAAATGAGCCAAGAAACCTCCAACAGTGAGAGCGAGGAGTCACACTCGGGTAGATAGTTACTAAAATGAATTTTCATCACAAAATTAAAGAATATCATGGACATTTTTCATTTTTGGCTTCAAATTAGTTAATATATTTAATAACTGTTTTATGACATCAAAGGACACAAAATCTCAGCACAGATTTTCTGATTTAAGCAACAAATATGATGCAAAAGAAGAACCAAAATAACCAAAGATTAAAACCAACATTAGAAACTTAACAGACTGAAGATGAAAGAGAATTTTTGGTCAATAAAGAGAATCAGAAGATAATTACAAACCAGCACAGAAGGGGCGGGGCATGTACTGAATGACTTTACAGGATACAGAATGAAACATCATGAATTTACACAAAGCAAAATAAATTAATTTAAGATAAACTCTACTGACATCAGATCTAGAATAAAGAGCCCATAAAGTATAAAAATGACAAACAAGGCTCTAGAAGATTCATGTACGTTTGTCTAAGTAATGTCAGTTATTGTGTTGGTTTATTTTGTACACAGTGCAGGGCCGCTGTCCTCAGTGTCGTGGTGCTCAGCGTCAAAGTTCATTCGGCCTGTTCAAACCCAGAGTCGTCGGCTCATCTGGCCCCGCCTCTCCTTCCTCTCCAGCCAATCACCTCCAACACGGTTTGAAATCATCCTTACTCATTTTTTTGTTTTAGCTGCATGGGAAGTAATACCATATAAATATGCTTGTTAATACCTTAAATCAGGGGTGTCAAACTCATTTTGGTTCAACCCATCTGGTCTCAAGTGGGCCGGACCAATAACACAAAAGTAAAATAATCTATGGTCAATTTGTTACCTGTAGTTTTGTGTTTTTCTCAGTTGGAAAAAATACCCAAACCAACTTATAGTAGCTTTATCATTTATTATTACACATTCATTCACAGAGGCCAGTGGATTTAAAGTTAAATGCATTTCACAAAAAAAAGTTTTTTCAATTTTATACAGACGGAATATTTAACATTTAACATTGAAACAATGAAGAGAGGGCTATGGAGAAAAACGAAGCATCCTGCCTAAAATATAAATGTGCAAATCAATGAAAAATTAAAATTAAACTTGCAAACATTTTTGAACATGAGAATTTGGAGTTCTCTTCATGACTGGGCCGGATTAAACCATCTGGAATGTTTGACACCCCTGCTTTAAATAATGTATCTGTTTTAGAAGAGTTTGCTTCTCTCCAGACTCTAATCCTACTGTTACCCCATGTCCTTCAGGTGGGGGTAACGTCCCTGCTGCACTGTTGCCCTCGCCCTCCTCCCCTCAGGGCACCCTGCCACACGTCCCTGCCCCAGGACCTTCCCAGCCCAACCTCAGTGCTTCAGCTTCAGGCAGCAGCACACCTCAAAAGCCCTCTGGTTCTGGAGGTGGCAAACTGAAAGTCCAGATGCTGCTGTATCCAGGAGGATTCCATCCATCCGGGTCAGGTCAAGGTAAACGTTTAAACTACTTCTTTGTTTGGAATATTTGGAATTCATTTTAGTCTACAGACATTGATGCAGATGATTTGTATTTGATTTGTTTGTTTTGGTCAAAGTCAGTGGTTCAGCTGGGTCCAGACCCAGTTCTCTGCAGGACATGCTGCAGACGCTGGGCCTCTCTGTGGTTCAGGAAGCTCCTGAGGCTTCAGGAGGAGGTAAGGAAGAGAATCTTTTGAAACATCGAAACAAGAAGAACTAAAAGATGGTGATCTCCTCACAGACTTGTCTTCTGGCGTGGACCTGTGCGGCGATGCCTTCATCAATGGACTCACAGCTCTCAACAATGGGACCATCCTGGTCTTCAAAGGTCTGTGCCGTTGCTGAGGACATCATTTGTATCAGACATTTAGGATTCATTGTGAGTGTCTGTGTTCAGGTGACCTGTTGTGGTCGGTGGAGCCCCTCAGTCACTCAGTAGGAACCCCTCAGAGAATCACAGAGACTCTGGGCATCCCGTCCCCCATCGACACCGCCTTCACTCGCACCGACTGTAACAGGAACACCTATATCATCAAGGTGCTGAGCTCCCATCTGACTGACATGAAAACAGTGGATCCTTTCAGTCCTTAATGATGTAAATTAGTCAGATTTGAGCCTAATGTTGTTAAAACTACAGGAGTAACTTCCTGCAGAAAAGACATTTCTGCTTAGACACACTGCAAACTATGTGACTTTCAAAGATTTAAAACTTTGTTTTTAGACATTCAAAATATTTTACCGGCTTAACTTTTTTTGCTCTACACTTTCCTTAAAATCTGCACAGTCCTCTTTTTTTGTCTTATTAAGAGCTAAGATGTAGGGGGTGTATATCTTTTAATTGTAAGTAATTCAATCCAATTGTTGTGTGAAACTCCTTGTTGATGATATATTTTTATAATTTTTTGCTGCATGAATAATTTCACTACTTTCAAGTGGTTTTCTTCTTAGCATTAGTGCTCCTGTTTTTGGCTCTCTCTTTTTGCAGTGTGGGTTTTAAAGTTAGGATTTTAAAATTCTGTATATTTTTAATTTTGACTTCTGGAGTTTTTAAAATGTATTTTTTGCTCTAAGCCAAGAAGACAAGATCACCAGAGATCAATGTGACGGATGAAGTCATTTGTTTTACTTTTTCCATCCAGGGGGATCAGTACTGGCAGTTCGATGGAAACATGGTGATGAAGCCGGGCTTCCCTAAACCTTTGACCTCTGAGTTTCCAGGCCTTACAGGAAGCATCAGCGCGGCGCTGGCTGTGCCCGCCACCAGCAGTAGTCCAGAGACCGTCTTCTTCTTTAAGGAAGGCGAGTTTTACAGAATTAATCTTTTCTGTGCATCTTGAACTTTTGCTTTTCACTTGCTATGAATAATGTTTGTTTTTTGGCCACGTAGGAGACATAATGTTGAGGTTCACCTTCCCACCGTGCAGCACCCCTTCACTCAGGGAGGAACCAAGGAACTCTTTGAAGAAAAACTTTGCCGGTCGGACTGGTCAGTAATCAGAACGCTAAAGGGTTAATGCAGAAAAAAGTGACGAATATCACATTTCCTGATCATCATTTCAAACTTTACTTTAATGAAGCTCACATTTGTCTATAAAAAAGACATAAAAACAGTTTAAATATAAGCGTATTGAGTATTTCCCTTGTTTAAATAATTTTCTTAAAGTTTGAGTTAAAAATAATATATTTTGGTTGTTGTTTTAATGGTGTTTAGATTAATTTCCTTTATGTGAGTCACATAATCATTTGACGAATTCCTATTTGTGAAGTTAAAGATGGAGAGTCTGCAGAATCTGATCTGTGACAGAAGTCTTTCCAGGCTGTCATGATCTGATGCTGTCTTCTTTCCTCAGCAGGTGCTCTTCTGAGTGGAGAATTCAACATCAGAGTGTCTCTGAAGGCCTTTCCCACCCCGGTCACTGCCGCACTCTCCATGCACACTCCTCAGGGGAGTGACAGATACCAGCACTTCATCTTCTCTGGACGTAAGAGCTCCCATCTGCACTCATGAAGATGATGTCTTATCAGTTTGGTGACAAATACATGACTGTCTGCTGTTAGCATGAAACTCCACCTACACCTTGCAGAGGTCGACAGTGTTCTGGAGTGGTGCATCACTGTCATCAGTTACATATCTTTATCTAGTTTTGTGTTTTCTCCTCTTTCTTCTCTGCAGCTCTCTTCTTCAAAGTCCACATTACAGGTGATCTACCTGCTGTTGCAAAACCTGACCCCATTGAGACCCTGACACCTCTGCTCCTCAGACCAGCTGCCATGGCGACCAACCCTGCCAGCACGGCAGGTCAGAGCCTCAACTCTCCACATCCAGTCAACTCCATCAGATTCTGGCTGCACTGTCCCTAGGAGATGGAACAACTTTTCCTCTTTTTTCCTGCCTAACACATGAATCTTTTATTAAAGCAATGCTGAACAACTGAAACCTTTTCCTTCCATCCCACAAGAAATAATAAGAAATGGACAAAAGGCCTTCAAATAAAACATTTAAACTCTTTGCCCCCAATTTAAGTACCAGAGAATTTAAAGGTCCCTTTCACTTTTTAAGGCACCAAACTGAAGGCTTTCTAAAATCTTTATCTCAAAATACAACGGAGAGATCTATTTTGATTGGATTTCAAGATGGTGGTCGACATCATCCTCCGGAAGTGTAAAGTAATTAACCCTGACCATAACCCAAAAAAGAAAACATTTGATCACAGCTTGAAAGGGGAAAAGCTGTAACTGTTAGGGTTCCTGTTTTAAATAAAGTTATTTTCAAGTGATACGGGGTACTTCTGGTTCCCCATATAGGTTGAGCAACTGCAAGCCGATGACTTCTGGTTGCTTAAATCATAAAAGCATCACCGCTTTTCCATCTAAATAAATATCTTTGTTAAATTGAACTTCAAATGCTGTTAAAAGAAAACATCAGCGCTGTTGCTAATTCCGGTTACTTTATTATTAAAACACCAGAGTAAACTGCTTGAACAGAACAAAAAAAAGACTTTGTCAAATATAACATTTAGAGCAGAAACTAAGAAGATTTAAAAAAATTGTCACAGATTTCTCGTATTGATTTATATAATTGAACTGAAAAACGTAGAGTGTGGTTTTCTTTGTGTCCTTGTGGATGAAACTGGTGGGATCTTCATTAGGACACGCCTCCTCTGCCTGAGGCTCCTCCTCTTCCTCCTACAAAGGGTTAAGAAAGAAATCAGGATTAAGAAGCAAACAAATATTCATGTTTTCTGTCTTTTCTGCTCGCTGTGTTTAAATAAAGTGCTTCATCATGAGCCTCCGAGTGACTGGAGTTTGTTCTTCAGGTACAAAGTTGGAATGACAGACAGTAAAAGACACTTCCTCTGGAAAAGGTGCAGCTCCTCACCTGGACGGCTCAGAAACATCTTCCTGCCTGAGCTGGTGAGGCGGCTTATCAAAGGCTGACTCGTCACTGCACGCCGCTGAGCAGCGCTGCTCGTGTCTGTGTGGTCAGAAGGAGGAGAAACAAGTCATTTTCTTTACTCTGCAGGAGTACAAACCTAACCAACCGAGTAACAAAGCCTTAGAAAAGGAACTGAGATTAAACCAGTTTACACTCAAATTTAATTTAAAAACAACAATGCATTAAATTAGAAGAGATTTACTTTTATTTTTTATTGCAACAAAAAGAAGAAAATGGCTAAATAAAATAAACTAAATGGTCAAAAAGGTGTTTGTGTCTTTACAGAAGAGGACTATTGGTGGTTTGGCTTCTGAATTATTCCTAAAATATTTAAACTTGTTAACATTGCATCTGTGAATGTGCAGACTTCACAATCATCAGTGTTCATCATTTCATATTTTTCTGAACGCTCAACTCTTTATTGGCTGCAGACATGCCCTGAATTCTTTATTTTTCTCCAGTTTCTGCTAGAGTTTATTTCTTACCTAATTTTTTTATTGCTCATGCAATCATAAGATTTTCCAAAGATTTAACAAGTTAGAAGCTACAGTTTCACACACACAAATAACAGTTTATAACTGTGCAAACAATTTTGGTTAAAAATATAGATTCTTTTTTTATTCCTTAAAGTTTCAGGCCTTAATTTTAGTCAAATACTTTTATTGTTCTGCTAAACTACAGTGCAGATGAAGAACCAATAAAAAGTAAATAACGAATCTTTCGACCAACTGAGGGTCTGTATCAAAGATTTCAATCTGCAAAATGCCACTTTGCACATTAAACTGAACTCGGGAGCAAAAAGAAATTGTTTTAGTTAGAATATTAGCGAACACAATACGTTACCTGGGTCTTGGCTGGTTGATGGCAGTGAAGACTCCTCGGCCGGTTGTCTTGTCGACTCCATGCTCTCTAGAGAAGACTCGATGCTCGCACTGGAAAGATAAAACAGTTTGTTCATCCTACTCCAATTCCACTTTACAAATATTCTTTTATAGAACAAAATGAGGCAGAATTTGTGTTCAGTTAGAAAAACAGGATTATGGTTACTAAAAAAACAAACGGAAAAAGCATTTAAGTGTCTGAACATGAAGAACTCGTCTTTTAATTCAATAGTTCTTAAATATTTTATTTTAAACAAATAAAAACGTGCTCACTCATTTATCATTTTGCCTGAAAGAGATCTTTCTGAACGAGTAGCAGGACAATAAAGTTTTCAAGGCTTTTTTAAACTACATCTTTTCTTCTGTTTCACTGAAATTTCAAACCTAACGTATCAGTGATGAGCAGGATAATTTAGAAACAACTACTACTAACATTTTTGGTTTGGCAACACTTGAAATGAAATTTTTATAATCCAAATTTTTTATGAGAAGAACATTTACTTTGCTGCAATTTCAATTTATTTCTTTGTTTAAAAGAAAAATTCTGTATACACATTTAGTAAAAATGATCAGAACAAAAATCTCTAATTTCAGCTTTTGGTTGTCCAAGAATATATTGTTAGAAGGAGTAAATAGGAAAAAAAAACTTAATATCATCTGTTATTTTTTTAAATAATGTGATTAAAAATGAATAACCAGAGGACTCCCAACAACTGTGTTGCTCACCCATCTCCTTCTTGCTCCATAAAGACTTCATCTCCATCATCTGCAGCAGGAACCATCTCGGTGGAAGCAGTTACCATGGGAACTGACTGAGAGGCCATGTTGTCCACCGTGTCTGAAGGAAGCGTCTCTGTGAATACAGTCACTGACAAAAGACATTCCATCAGTCTTTCTTTACAGAAAAGTGGACACATTTTTTTTCATGAGTCTACCGTGTGTTTGTTTTACGCGTGTGCACATTTCCTTACTTGGTGCAGCCACCTGCAAAGGAGTGGTGGGGACACTCCTTCCTCCTCCGTCTTCATCATGAGCAGCCAGGAAAAGAGGAGATTCATACATTCCCAGACCTTAAGAGGCAACAATCAAACAGGAAGTGAGATGTGAGAACCTGTTTGAATACATTTTACATTGAAGGTGTTTGTGTACCTCCATGAGAGGCCAGCTGACCCAAATCTGAATGTGAAGCTGATGTTTGTGGCAGCAAGTCCTCCGGAGCCCCAAATCTGAAGCTGATGGGCAAATGCGACACCTGAGGAGAGCTGAGGGGACGAAAGAGAGGAGGTGAGAGTCCTGCAGACAACACAGGAGAAAATTAAGCTCTGTTGTAAAGAGCTTTACAGATAAAGTTTATTAATTTCAAACCAGGAAAGGTTTCTCTTGTAACACAATGCTTTGTGCACACTGGGCCCACATAGGCGTGTTTTGAAAACTCTTGGATTCATACATCACTATGTAACTTTTAAGTCAGTTTTTGGGCTCTATGTACAAAACGTGCAGCGACTGAGCACATTATAAAACTTAAACCAGTTGAACTTTGACCGAACAGGGACTTGAATTTGGTAGTGATGTATAAATAGTGAATTTATCAGAACACTGAAATGCCAGCTAGTTTAAAATCAATCATGGAGAAGAAATTAATAATTGGGGTTTGTGGATTATATCACACCAGGTCTTTCATACAGCGGAATAGAGCCGTGAAAGAAAAAGCCTGGAGTCAGAGTTGCAACATTTGGACAACGTCGTCATTTCACACTAAACCTCTTCCAACTATACATGCGCTTGTATTGGGCGGACCTGTGTGAACGCCATATACTAAAAGCAGGTTCAAAAACCTACATAGTTGAATGTGCCACTCATGCCCAGTGTGAATGCAGCCTAAGAGAGCAACAAAAAGAGCCCATCATCATGACCTGTTTGGTGTTTTCATTGACAATTAAAATAAAAAGGGACTCATGGGTACATAGTTGTTTTTGGCACCTCTTGTGTTGGACTTTTTTGAGTATTTTATGATACAAAAAACAAGTAATTTCCTAGAAGTCCATGAACGCCTCTTAAGAAGGTGGTATATTTGTGCGTCTTACTGTATTGCTTCAGCAAAGCCATCAGTGCGATGTGGAACAACCAGGGTGGGGGTGCTGGGAACCATTCTGTCATCTTCATCAAAGAAAGGCTGCAGAAACAATCCAACTGTTGGTTAAAGTGCTTCACACACCAGACAAGACTTTCATAGATCTGCTTGGTTTAACTGAACATTAGTCGAAGAGACCAACACTTCTCACCATTGTGCCTATTCCAGGAGTTAGCTGAGGCCCACGACCCGCCGATGTTCTGCGTGACTGAGAGTACTGTCTCTGATGAGCAAGAGCACAAAATGACAATCCATTCCATTTCTGCTGCTCATTATTAATCGGTATTCCTGTCATCAGGAGTTGTAGGAGTCAAGGAAGTCTACCTGTGAGTGGGGGGGTCCCAGTTCAGGGGCAGGAGGTTGGATGTTGAGCTGAGGCAGTAGAGTGTCTCTGGGCCTTCGTATGTGGAGGAGACGGGATGTGACGGGGGGCGAGGGCGTGAGGTGCGATGAGGAGCAGCCAGAGGGGAGGTGTATGGGCTCTCTGGGGGCTTCAGCTTCTGTCGAGCCACCACTGGTACCCTCCCCTGAAAGAAACGAGAGAGTCACCTTTACCTGTGAAGATTTAAATCCAGAACACGGCGAGGGCCCAAACCTAAAAATGTGCAACCAAGTATCCAGATTCATTACATCGCGACACAGACTTTTCTTTACAAATACCAACTTACCAAACACGTAACGGAGAGTTTAGGTTAAACCAGGAAAAATACATATTCAGGGTGTCTAAAGATATATAAAAGTTAAATTTAAAACATTTAAAGATATTTTTAAGACCATTCAAACATAATTTAAGATTGTATGTTTAAATAAACGAACAAGTATAATTTAGCAAACATAAATACAAACAATAATATATATACAATACATAAAATATGTCGCAAGAGAGAGTATGTGAACCCTTTGGGAGTAACTCAATTTCTCTGTGTCCAGTTTATGCATAAAACCAAGTTATTCCAAAGGGTTCACATATTTTCTCCTGCAGCTGCATGTGAGAATTTCAGCTGACGTGCAAAGTGAGATGGTAAAGTGAAAGTTTTTATTAGAGCAGCAAAATATTTTCTCAAAATCTGACTTAAAAGAAGGAAAAAAAGGTTAAATTCTTACTAAGTATAGTAGGTTTTTATAAGAGTTTCTTTTTTCATCTATGAATAAGAGCACAGACTCACTGTTGTTTGTATTAAGCAAGAGGATGAGAGGATTCTCGGCTCCAGAGGTCTCCATTCTACAGGTGAGCTCACCTGAGCCAAATTTAAAACAGTTTTTTTTACCTCGAAAGATCATATGTTGAGGTTGCATCTGGTTATTATGACTCGTATTACCATGTTTTTGCATTGTTTGGCCGGGGGTACGAATTACATTCAGGTGCGACTTATAGTGTTAAAAAAAAAAGTAAATGAAACCTAATTAAGTATATTAATAGAAAAATATGTAAGAGAGATACAATGAAAATAAAATGTCACTGATTCACTTGTTGAAAATTTTCAGCAAAGTTATTTGACAAAATAATCTGTGAAAAAAATCTGTTCATTGTTTCTTTTTAAATAAAGATTTGTTGTGTGAATCCATTTCCATTCTGTTTCTGCAGCTTATTTTCTGTAGTAGTTTCAACACACGTCCCCCTTACCGCTCTGAATCTGCTCTGAGGTGATTTGAGAGCCTGAGGACACTCCACAGGCGCTCTCCTCAGAGTGGACACCTCCTGACGATGCTTCCTCCTCCTCCGTCTCTGCTTCTCTGCTCTCCTCGTTCCCCTCATCTTCTCCCGTCATTCTGCTGTCAGCGGCAACATCAAACTCTTCTTCCTTAAAGTGGGAACATTGTAAAGAAGTTAACACTTAAAGAAGAAAAGAAAACATTTTCACAACTGTGTGGTTAAAAACCTGCTCCTCTTCTTCCTCTGCCTCTTCCTCTTCACCGTCTGCTTCCTGCTTTTGCTCGCCCTCCTTGCTCTCCCGACTCTCGCTGTCCGTGTCGATCACGATCACATCCCGGATTACAGCGGAGCCTTGGGAGCTCTGATCGAAGGGGACAGACTGGGAGACGTTCTCCTCCTCGATCTCAGCAGCTAAAACTGGATAATCCTCATCTGGGAGATCCTAAAAAACAAAATGCTTTTAATAGAAGCTTGAAAAAGCAACATTATAGACGTACATTTGACCTGAAAGCGAATAATAATAATAACAAACATCTGTGACAATAAAACCTCATCATTTATCAAGTCACTTAGAGAATGCATTTGTTTTTTACTTCAAAACCATTTTTTTCTAATTTCAGAATCAAAAATCAATCAAAAAGTTCCAGAAGTGATCAAAAGTTAAATTTACTATTATATCTGCAGAATATTAACTCAGTATAAACACTTAATCTGCAAATAGTCATATTTACAACTTAGCTACATATAACAGATCTAGACTGGAGAAAATTGGTGGGGGATTCATACATATAGTGATTTAATACTCTGTTTAACTAAAAAATTAAAAAACTAATTAAAAACACAGCTAAAGGTTGATGTCTTGGTCTTCTTGGTGCCTTCATAGTTCAGACGTTCAGAGAATTCCATGTTGGAGTCACTCTGTAACAATCTAGTGAAAAAAAAAAAATCACTTTAACTGGTTTCCATTTTTTTTTGCTGCTGACTGACCCGAGTGTCATCTGGTGAATCCCGCTCTCCTTCTTCATTCCTTAGCTCTTCTTCTTCATCACTTTTAATCTAAAATGCATCAGATTACAAATTACAAAAAAACGAAAGAATACAACGATGTCATTAACGCTTTTCATTTCTGGCTTCTTTGTGTTTACCTGCAGAGCAATAGTTTGTTTGAGTCGTAGTTTTTTTGTTGGGGCTACATGGGAACTCTCCGGCCGGCTTTGCTCCTCCTCCTCTTCCTCCTCTCGAGTTCTCTTGGATGTAACTTTAATCAAACCAAATCAGAAAATCATTTAACATGGAAAACCATCAAAAGAGGAAATTTAGTTTAATAAACATTTGTGAACTGCTCATGTTTCGTGATCAAATGTCACATTCGTGCTAGTGAGGCCGAGTCCTCCTCACCTGTTCCTGTCAGGGATGAGGATGTGGATGGTCGCTCCGCCTCCGTGCTGGAGCCTGCATCCTGACTGGCCGCCTGCTGTTGGGTGGGCTGAACGAAAGCGGTGGCCTGAGTGCTGGTTGGTTGAGTCATGGAGGTTTGAGTGTTCATCAGAGAGGAGCTGGTGGAGTGAACCGAAGCTCCTGCACTCATCAGAGCTGCAGCAAAACATAGAGCAGGTTAACATTTTAAACACAGACTTTAAATTATTTCTAGCTTTTCTTCTTTGACTTACACTCTTGACTTTCAGCTTGAGTTGTCGGCATGACGGTGGCTGTAGGTGTTGGCGTTGGGACCGTTGCTGGGGTTACCATGGGTCGGATGCTGGCACGGGGTGTTGCCTTGCTGCCAGTAGAGGTGCTTGGCTTGTTGCTAGGAGACGGAGTACTTGGAGTGGGACGGATGTTGGCAGTGGGAGGTTCAGCGAGGCTGGAACTGATAATGAGGATATAAAATAATTTTTAATCACTTTAACACAAACATAAAGATGGCTCTCAGTTTATTTTTCTTCTCTTCCCAAAGCAGTAACTCCTCTTTGGTAGAGATTAAAAGCAGTCTATAAACCAGGCTACTGTAGGAGGTCATCGACCTAAAAGTTGTGACGGTGCTGGTGTTTGTCAAGACAGATTTGATGATTACCTTCCTCTGTCTTGAGCAGGACTCTTCAATGAAATCTGTCGCTGTTCTGACGTCCGGCTGTGATCACTCGCCTGTTCAGACAGGAAGACACACCATCATCCCAAAGAACGCAATCAAAGTTATTGCATAAAAAGATTTTAAACGTGTTTTGCGTTTTAGCTTACAAGTTGCAAACTAAGAAAAAGTTTATAATTTTGCTAAAAAAATATTCACACTATCCTCTCCATGTCAGTGGTCCCCACCACAGTTGTTACCAGGATAGAAAAAAGAAGAAAAAAAAAAGACCTATCTTTTTCTGTTTTATTTGTAATCTGATTCTGAAGGATGTTTTATTTTGGAAAACTACTGCGCTCAGTTACATGTCAAAAATCCATCTGCTACTTTCTGAACTGTGACGGCCACCAAATTAAACCCCAAAGCTAGCAAAGTTAACAAAAATTGAACGTATCTGGAAAGTTTTTTTTTTTCCTAGAAAAGAGCCAAAGAGAAAACAGAAGAAGCGCCTTCAACTTCAAAATAATAGAAATCTGCATTTAACAGACAAAAAGCAGGAGTCTTTACTCCAAATATGCATTTATGGCAACAGTTCCCTTACATTATAATAATAACATACAATATTCACCAACCAGCTGTGTGATGCTACGTGGATGCTGCTAATAAAGTACTTCAAACTGTGGATTCACATTCATTATTAGATTTCCAAAAAATGCTTTTTTTTACACAAACATATAATAAACAAATAAAGTTAAAACCAGCTTCAAATATTTTACAGAGGGTGAAGATAATATTTACCCCCAAAAACTGAAATCTGAATACAAAATATTTAAAAGAATTTAAACCCCACATTAGTCCCGTACAGGCTGATCTGTGAATATATTGTCCAACAATAAACCTGTATTATAGTTGTGACCACAACTCTATATGAAACAATATAGTCATGCAAAACAAACGTTATAAAAGTAAAAAATAAAAAGAAAATTCCAGATGATTTTGTTTAATGTAAAAATTAAAAAATAAAAAAATAAATCTTGTCTTCCAGTGTCTATATATTCTCTAGTCAGTAGCCTCTCATGTTGGTAACGACGTCTTCTTCTCACATGTGAGCAGATGTATTTAGCTAACAGAGGTTTGGGACCCCTCTGTGTTGGTGCTGTACCTTGGTTCCGCTCTGGTCCTGTGGTTCCTCTCTGGACTCCGAGTGCGCTTGAGACTCTCTCAGCTCTCTTTCCAGTCGAAGAATTCGTCCTTCATATTGAGACTTCAGTGCATTCATCCTCACCTCCAGCTCCTCCTTAGTTTGCTTCAGTTCTTCAACCTCCTGACTGAGCTTCTCTTTAGCACCTGAACAGAAAAGGCAAATGCTGATCATTAAAAACCTTTAAAATATACAAATGTATTAGTATTTTTATTTGTGCCTCTGCAAACTTACTGTTTACTTGTCCGATTTTAACTTTGGCTCCAACTATGGCCTTTTTGGTCTTCTCCTCTTTTTCAGCCATCTGCTGTTTAAGCTGTTCTTCTCTGTTTTTGCTCTCAGCCAGCTGCAAAACACAAACCGTTAACCGACAGAAACCAACAGAGAGATGTTCCACCCTGCAGCTCGATCAATCCTGGTTACCTCCTGCTTAAGCTTCTCCATCTCATCATTAGAATCCCCAGCAGCAGGATCACTTTGGTTCTGGTTCATCTGAACGGCTGATCCAGCTTCATTATTCTGCTTTGCTTCATTCAGCTGATCTTGCAAGCGTTTTACATCTTGTTCACGCTCAGCAACAGTCTGATCAGAAGCAAAAATATATTTATACACAAAACAGCAAGGAGACAATAATACATTAAGATAAGACAAAAATTCTCAAATAGAGACAAAGTAGATATCAAGAAATCATCTTCGTAAAGCTTTTATTCTCACCTTCTGAACACTGTCCAGCTGCCCCTGAAGCTCGGTCACCTGTAAAAATCACAAGAGCAAGGCCTGAGGATTTACAAGAAATATGCCACAAAGATCAACAACAGAGTAAACGTGTTTTCACCTTTGTCTCCGTTTGAGTCAGAGCAGATTTGAGGTTGTTGACTTCCTGGGTGGCCTGCTGAAGCTCTTTGTTTTTTGTGACGTTTTGGTCTTTCATCTGCTGGAGCTCCCTCTGGATCTGCTGAATCATGGTCTGACGAGTCAGAGCTTGAGCCTGCGCGGACTTGAACTGGTTCTGTACCTTTAGAATAAATACAGGAACTTTTTTGGTGACTGAAATTGGTGATTTATATCTTATATTGCAGGGATAAGAAGCTCTTCTTTTAGAGAATATTTATAAAAAGTTGTCCACTGATCCCCACCCAGATTGGGTCCTTAGGCAAGACCCTTGACTCTGCTGCATAACTGGGTCCCTGTGCCCCTCAAGTACAGGGTTGTGTCAGGAAGGGTATCTGGTGTAAAAACTCTGCCAAATCACTGATGCGAAACAGTGGGTGCTGTTACGCTGTGGTGACCCCGAAAGGGATAAGCCGAAAGTGAACCACCAGCATGAAGCAAAGTCAGCTTAAAGAAATCATACCATAAAACAATTCCTCTATTTTAGAAATTAACAAAACTAAACAGGAGATAAAAATGTTTTTTTTTACATTTATTTGTGCAGATTTCTATATATTCCCAACAGTGAGTATTAAAAAAAGACGTTACCCAGAAAATTTACAAAAAAATAAAGAAGTTCTTTGTTTTTTTTCCAGACTCTTTAGATGGTTGTGATGATAAAAGCGTACCTGCTGGGTCTGGCTCTTGGCTTGTTGAAGCTCTTTCTGACTTTGGGTCAGCTGGTTCTGACTCTGCTGCAGCTGGTTCTGAGTCTGAGATAACTGGGACTGAAGCTGCAGACACAAACAGGAAAGCTGGCATTCACAGACTGTTGTCACTTTGTTTCTATCAAGAGCAGCAAAAATATAAAAACTGAGCAGAAAGGCTCAAATCTGTCAATGAAAACACAAACAGTCTTCAGGTGGCCTGAGCATAAAACTCTGAAGGAAAGGTTTCAGAGCTGCAGAAGAACAATATTTTTGTTATAGAGCAGTGGTCCCCAACCGATGGGGCACGGACAAATACCGGTTCGTGGGTCATTTGGTACAAGGTCGCAAACAGAAAAAAAGAAACACGTGCTAACTTTGATTATTTCTGATTAGTTTATTTTTCTGATCCAAAAGGAAGTTTTATATTAAAAAACTGCTGAATTCTGTTGAGGAAAGACAAAATATGATCTATCTTTTTTCCCTGAAAGATAATGAAAGCCTGGATTGAGTGTTGAAATGACATTTTTGTGGGGAAAAAAAAATTGCTTATTTATTTTATAGAACTTTTTTCAAATCAACAATTTTGTTTCATTACATTTTCAACATCTGTATAAAAAAAACTTTTTAGACTTTTTTAAAATAAATTTCTTGAAGTGGGATTTTATTTTGAAAATAGATTTCCAGAGACCAGAAGCCTTAAAGTGGTTGAGGATCACTTCTCTATAGAACACATTTCTGAGTTCTAGCTTTAAAATCTCAGCACTTTTGCAGCTCTTACTAAACATGTCAGACGTGTACCTGTGTCAGCTGGTTCTGGATTTCCTGAAGCTTCTTCTTTGTCTGCTGGTTGTCCTTCTGGGATTCCTCCAACTCCTGTTGGGATTTCTGGGCCTACAGAAAGAGATTACGGTAAATCTTTGTTTATTTTAAGGAAAGGCCTTCTAGAAAAATAATCAATTTATTGCACATATATTCCTCCTTCTGGTGATAATTTTTATCTACACTAATACATTACATTTAGTTAATAAAAAATGTGTAATCAAGCCAATAGGCTCACTTTACTTATCCAGTTTTTCCAAATTTATCATACACATGCAATAAATGGACTAAAAAATAAGTATCTGGACTTAGAAACATCTTTGTAAAGATCAACAAAATAATTGAGGCAGTGATTATTCTGATTTAACTTTGAGATGATCTTCTCATTTGATCAAACCTAAATCTGTCTTTTTCTTTCCCTGTAAAGCATTAAAAGTGTCCACAAGGTATTTTAAGATCACCTCCTCCAGCTTTTTCTGCACCTCCTCTTTCAGTGAGTTCAACTCCTCTTGGGTCTTCTTGAGCTCCTCCTGAGTTTTGGCCAGCTCCTGCTGCGCCTCCTGGCTTGGAGCCAGCTCAGCTCCTCCTTTGGTAGCGGATTCACTGACCAGCTGGGAGACAAACAAACAGAGATGCTATCTAAAGAGGTTCTCCATCATGGTTTCACTTCTCCAAACGGTTTCATGGCCGCAGAGCACCTTGTCATGCTGGGCTTTCAGCTCCTCGTACTGGGTCTTGTAGCGCCGCCCGATCTTCTTCACCTGGGTGATGGTCTTGTTCTTCTCTAGAATGTCGTTGTTTTTTGCTTCGAGGTCTTTCTTGAGAGAGTCTCTCTCTGACATCAGGTGGACTATAGAGTCCTTGAAGCCTTGTATTTGAGAGTGAGCGGAGTTACTGCTAGCGGTGGATCTGCAGCATTGGAAAAACAAACGATGGAGGTCATTGTGGTTATGTATGTTTAGAAATCATTGGGCGGAAAGAAAGCAACGGCAAAAGTTTACAACAGCAACGCGTGATTTTGCTTTGTTTCTACCTGGCCAGCTCAGTCTTCAGCTTGGCCGTCTCCTCAACCAGCTGCGAGATGCGTTTCTGTTGAGCCTCCCTCTCTGATGTCAGTTTTTGTCTCTCCTCAGAGTCACCGGTTTTTTGCTGACTAATCAGTTGCTGTGGAAAAAAAAATAGAAAAAAATAAATAAATAAAAATTCAGAAAAAATAAGTTTATTGGGGTTAAGTACTAGATAAAATCATTTTGGTAGAAACTTGAGAATTCATTATAAAGTAAATTGAAATCATTATTTAAAGTCCCACTCCAATGAAAATCACATTTTAAACATGTTCTTGTGGCCTTTTTCTGATGATGAAGGACATTAAGAAAATTAAGCTTCAAATTGCATTTCCGAGTATTTTTTCTTCATTCAAATTGTGTCGAATCAGGAGCAGATGAAAAAAAGGGTTTGGAAAAAAGCTTGTAGCGGTGACGTAGCCACTACAATCGGCAAGTCATAAGCTCCATGCTCCGCTCCATTATGATACATCCAATAGCAGTTAGATCCATGTGCGTCTCTTTTTTCTCGTCTGAGCTGGAATCTGGCTCTAAACTCGAGACAGGCCACTCTGAGCTGGACTGCTTCAGTCTGCATTTATAACCACACTAACAGTTTTCAGAAAAAGCATCAGCTAATTGTGAGGATTCTGCAGATGCCTCTCCATTGTGTTGTGGGAGTTTTATATGTGACTGTAGCTTAAGCTAGCAAGAGAAAGCGTAAACAAAGCAATGATGGGAAATGAGGGTCAACTGTCCTGCCCCATTTCAGATTAACTACTGGCACTCCGTAGCAACTATGTCCTATACAATGAAAGTTTTTTTAGGCTAAAAGCAGCATAATCGTAACCAAAAGACCACTTTTACAGTACATTAAAAGATGATCAATGTGGAACTTTAAATGAATGTTAACCTTAACACTAAACCATATGTTGCTCAACATTTGAATTTTTTGATAAATGTAAAAGAAAAAATTAAAAAGACAAATATTTGCTTTGGTTTTTCCAATGTTCCATCTCAACTCTTAACTTTCTACAAACCTGTATCCTGTTCTTGCATCGTTTGAGATCTTCCTCCAGCAGCCTCTTGTCTGCCTGCATGGAGCTGTTCTTCTCTGACAGTTGAGACAGAGAGTTGTGCAGAGGGCTGATGTCTGACTGCAGCTTTGTCACCTTGTAGAAACAGACAAAAGTAAAAATATATTAAGTAAATTGTACATATTTGTACTTAAAAATTGAACAATATTTTCTCCTGGATATGGTAACAGGTGTGCTTCTTAGACAACTAACTATCCTCCATAAACTTTTTGTTTGCTTTACTAAGAACGTAGTAAAAAAAGACAGTGGACAAAGACAGATGAAGACTCAACAAAAACTCTTTCCTGATATCCTTCTTTTGAACTTTTAATGTTTCGTTTCTCCCCATCACACTTACAGCTCAGCCAAACTATAGATGCTGGGAAGACAGCCGTTTGAATTATACAATAAAAAAACACTAAAATTGGGTCACTTTCAGAAACATCTTATTTTGATTAACTTTATAAAATATTTGCATGAGAGGTTGTCAAGTCTGAAAGCACTTGACATGAAACCATGCAGTCATTTCAGACCTTGAATTTTTGGTCAGTTGCTTTTTTAAAGTTAAAAACGTAGAAAACAAAAAATAGAAAAGAAGAGGCCAAGCTGTTGGACAACATTTTTTTAACCTGATGTACTAGTTTATTTTTGAAGTACAAGAGTCAACAATAAATGTAGCCCACTGCTATTTTGTTGCAAAATATACATTCAATAATATGATTGAAGTGCTAAACAGTATAAGCTAATGTCTTACTTTAGCTTGGGCCTGCTGCAGCTCCTGCTCCAGTTTACTTCTGTCCATTTTTAGCACCTTGATGGTTTCTTGGAGAGTGTTGATGCTCTCCATCCTCTTCAGTTGTTCTTGCTGCTGGGCTATGGTCTTGGTTGTCAACTTGAAGCACAAAAAAAGACAGTTTATTATGATGAAGACGTGACATCTTCCTGGTTTCACCGTTGCGTTTTATACCTGCATTTTCTCCCTTTCTGAGTTTAGAGCTTCCTGCAGCTCCTTCAGCTCTCTGTCTTGATGTTCGACTCGCTGTTTGTGGCGCAGAGCTTCGCCTTCGTATGCCTCACATTGAGCCAAGGCGATTTCCTTCTCCCGCCTCACAAACCTGCATCACAATCACACTTTAACGTCGCTCTGATTTACACAATCCTCCTAAGTTTAGCAGGGTAGTTTCAAACAAATCTCTTGTAGAGGTTTGTTACCTGAGAATCTCCAGTATCTGTTCTGTGGTCTTCCCCTCCTCACTGAAGGACAGGTCCAGCTGCTGCTGCTGTTGCTGCAGGCGGCTCTTTGCAGCCATTTCATCCATCTGCTGGTGAAGAAGAGCATTCTGTTTTCCCAGCTCATCGCAGCGACGGATCTGATTGGCCAGGTTCTCCTAATGGTGAAAAAGAGAAAACTTGTGACCAACCGTAAACAGAAATTTCCCTAATTTAGCAGTTTTGACACATGAAGAGACTTCACAGTCATACCTTCAGCTGTTTCTCCACTGTGTTTAATGCAGAGGTTTTCTCCTGAAGGAGAGCAGCAGTCTTCTTCAGATCTTCTTCTAGCCGTCTAATCCGTGCTGCTTCTTGTTGGGATGTCTTCTTCAGCTGCTGCAGAGCCTCAACATCAGCAGCATGAAGCATCAGCTCCCGCTCATACTTGCCCTGCGCCTCTGCAGCAAGTTTGGTCTGAAAAAAATCATAGATAGGACACAGTCTATGGAGAGAAAATAGACGGTCCCTGATTTGTGTGTGCGTAATCCTTTAATTGTGCGTAACTTTGGGTTTGTGTGTGCGTAATTCTTTATATCTGTGCAATATTTGTGCCACATAAATGGCTGCGTGGTCAACTTAACCCCCCCCCTTAATCCCACCTGGCTATTAATATTTTTTGTTTATTGTAACTCTGGTTTTGTGCGTAATTCTTGATATCAAAGCATAACTTCAGTTTGTGCGCAATTTTTTATATTTAACCTTAACTTTGGATTTGTGTGCAAGTAATTCTTGATTTGTGAGTAACTTTGGATTTTGTCTGCATAACTTTGGATTTGTGCGTAATTCTTGATTTTTGTGCATAACTTTGGATTTGTGCGTAATTCTTGATTTTTGTGCATAACTTTGGATTTGTGCGTTTGTAATTCTTTATATCTGTGCGATATTTGTGTCAAATAAACAGCTGCGTGGCCAACTTAACTCCACCTGGTTATAAATATTTTTTACGTTACATATTTCCTGTGAAACATACATTTACAGTGTTTGAGGATCTTGTAAACTAGTCTGAATCTCCATCTACTCAGAATGTGAGCAGAGAGTGTGAATGAACCTGCAGGAGGCTGTCCTGTGTGGCCTTCTGCTCCTGTGTGACAGCAGCAGCCGCCCTCTCTAGCGCCTCCTGCTGTTCCGTCTGGCTTGCCTTCAGACTGCGCTGCAGCTCATACACCTGGAAATTAAAAAACGTGCAGAACAGCTCAACCTGATTCTTAGGCGATTAAAGAAAAAATATGAAGACAGAACCAAATCCTGCCAGCAAGGGCAAACGTTGCAGATGAACGCACTTGTTTCTCCACGGCTTCAACAGCCTTCCTTTTCTCTTCCTGCTCTTGTTCCTTCATCTTTTCCAACTCTAAAATCCTCATCTCCAGCTGCTTCTGCAGCTCTTCTGTCTCCTTGAGTTGGGTCTCCAGAGGGGAACGTAACTATGAAGCAGAAAACTGAAGTAAGTGGGTTTCCAATGAAGGTTTTGGAGGGTCTGAAGTAGAGATTTAAAGAAAATAAAACCTCTTTCTCTTTTTTCAGACTGTCCTCCAGAGTGAGCACCACCGATCGGTACTGTTCCACTGTGGAGTTTGCCGTCTTCAGCTGCTCTGCTAGTTCAGTGCTTTGCTCTTCAGCGCTGCGGAGGAGACCTTTTAGCTCTGACAGCTCCTGCTCTGATTGGCTGGGCTGCTGAGACGCTGCAGGAACTGGAGAACGAACTAAACAGAGCAGTAGCAGAACACAAAGAAAACAAATTAGATATGTCAAATCAGGTGTTCATCTTTACTATCAAAGGCACTCCTCTTTACCTCTCAGTGGCACTCGGAGGCCTGCAGCTCTGGTCACCGGGGCAGACGTGCTGCTGGAGGTCGCAGTCGCCTCAGAAGAAGATGCAGACGCCAGCTGGGACTTCAGTGCAGCCACCTGCTGTTCAGAGCTGCGCAGCAGCTCCCTGGTCTTCTGCTGAAGTGTGTTCTGGGTCTCCAGCTGCTTCTTTGCTTCCAACAGTTGAGCCTGCAGGGTGGGGGAAAATAGTTATGTTCAAAGAATTATTGTTTAATCCATGGGCCAAAAAACACACAAGTTTGAAGAAATATTTGCCAGAAATATTGAACGTACATCCATGGTGCGGCCCAGAGCGTGTCTTTGTGCAACTTCCTGTTCCACCCTGGCCTTCATTGAAGCCAGCTCTTTCTCCAGGTGCTCTATTCTATTGTTGAGCCGCTGGCGAGTCTCTGTCTCTGTACGCTCCATACTCAGCTGGACAAAAAGGTCAAGATCAGAAACACAAAAGTGCAATTCAGAAAAGACAGAGCAAAATGAGCACAAAGACAGAAAAAAACTCTAAAAATTGGATTAGATTAGAAATGGTTTATTTTAAGCAATCAAAGCATGTCAAACATAGGATATTAAGGCATCAAATATAGATTACTTGAGAGGGAGAGGGAGGAATAAAATGTACATAATCCCATATACCATTTGAACAGGAATTATTCTAATCCTTATCATAACTTATAATCAGATATTTATACCTTACCAACACAGATTCAAGTCATTAAGAATTCTTAAGCATCAATAATAAGATCTATTTCTACATGGTACCTGAATGGACTTGAGGTTGGTGAGCAGCAGATTCTGGTTGCATTGTTCAGCCAGGATGGCTTCTTTCTCTCGACAGAGTCGAGTCTCCGCCTGTCTTAACATGTCCCTCTCCTTGGTAATGTTCTCCACACGAACCTGCAGATGAAGCAGTAACAACATATCAAATTATTTCAGAGTTTTTTAAGTTTTCAAGAAGTTATGGTTTTGTTTTTAACCAAGTCTTTCTGCTGAAACCATTCTGGACTAATTGAACTACGATTAAATTAAAAGGGTCAACCATCATTCAGAAAAACTTTTCTGTGTCGGCTACCTAAACAGGTTAATTTCTATTTCAGACAAAATAATGCACAATAAAGGACACAGATCTTCTTCAGACAAACTGAAAAAATCTGGCATGCACTCCCAGCACTTTATGATCTTTTAAACTGGTCTGTTTCTTGGTGCGTACCTCTTCCAGTGCCAGTTTCTCAGTAGCCTGCCTCAGGTCGTGACTCATTGTGTGAATGACCTGCTCCTGCTGTTGGGTTGTCGCGATCATTTTGTGGTTCCTCTCCTGCAGGGCAGCGATCTCTCTGCGGTACGCCGCTACCGTCTCTTGGAGCATTTCATACCTTAAATATTAAAAGCACAAAATACGCACAAGGTTGATCAGCAAGAACACAGCAGTGGAGGATAAACCAAACAACTCAAATCAACAATATTTCATTCAAAAAAATATTATCTTTTTTTATTCTCATGAGTGTAATCAATCTTTTACATATTGTGTTTGCATTTTGGTTTATTTTACACCATTTTAAAATGATGAAAATTGTGTGTTTTCTAGCGGTTTTCTCTTAAAAGTCTTGCTAGCTTTTCATCATGTTTGTGTTATGAGGCTAACTCATCAAAAATGACAGTTTATGATCTTAATCCGGTAATAATAGTGAATAATCTGTATATATTATAATAGATGAGCGGTTTTCTATTTTGTTCATGCATTAAATCTCTTTTAGCTGCTCACCTCTTGTTGCTGAACTCCAGCTGCGACGTGAGTTTGGCGTGACTGGAGCGCAGCTCTGTCAGCTGTTTCTGCAGCCGATCGTTTGTTTCGTTCAGCATCCGGTCATTCTCTGCCTTCTCCTTCTTGTACAGAGTGAAGGCGTCGTTGAGCTGTAAAGGAGACACGCATCCACTCAGACCTTTTCAAAAAAAAAAAAAAAGAGAAGCCAGGTAAATTCTGCAGACACTCACCTGCTTTAAAGCGGCTTTGGTCTGAGCCGTCTGCGCAGCCTCTGCAGCTGCAGCTCTCTGTGGGGTGGAGCGAGTGGCTGGAGCCGAGGGACGATCGGGCTGCGGGGAGGGGTCATGACCTGAAAGCAAATGTGAAAATCTGATACGGTCCAAATAAAAGTCACCATAAACTGCTCGACATGGCTTGTTGTGATCACCTTGAGTTGGAAGGCTGAAGCCCGTGCTCTGAGTCAGCAGCGCCTTGAACATGTCTCTCTGCCTGGCGCTGGAGTCGGCCAGCTGTTTCTGCTGGTTCCTCTGCTCCCTTAGCTGCTCCACCTCCTTCTGAAGCTTGTCCACACTTAACTCCAACTCTGTTATTCTGGAGAATAACTGTTTGCTTCAGTTTTATGTTAACAACAATATTTTTTTTATCAGATTTGACAACATTTTCAACATTGATAAGACTCAACTTAAGGGAAACTTTCTTTAAGAACAATTAAAGCTTCTGTGTTGGAGAATCCATATAACACTGTATGGTATTAACAATCTCATTATAATTTCACCAATACATTTTACTATATTTGAACTGTATGAGATTAATATGAATTTCTAAAACATATATAGATCATTAATGTATTTCTAAACAGATGTGTCTAAATGTATTAACTGTGAACTCAAATTTTAACTGAATCAAATTCTATTGAGTGGATTGAAAGAATCAGAAAAAAAGCAATTGAATCAATTCTGAAAATTATTGGTGATACCTGGCCCAAATTTTTTTTCTTACCGTGCTGTTGTGAAGCTAGCCTGTTGTTTGTCTTTCTCCTCCTCCAGCTCCCGCAGCCTTCCCAGCAGGCTTTGGTTCTGCCGCTGGAGCTCCACCACACTGCGGAAGGTCAACGGGCCAGAGCCAACATCCTCGGAGGTGCTCGATATGTCAGCCGAGCAGCCGTCGCTTTTGGTCACCTGGTTTCCTCTGGCTTCTTCCAGCTCCACCAGCAAAGCACACAACTGAACCAAAGAAAAAAAACTTTGGATTAATCTGCATTAATTAAAAATACTTTTTTGAACTGGACTTTTGTCCTTCAATTTAAATTTAAACAGCCACAATCCTTT
Organism: Oryzias melastigma; assembly: GCF_002922805.2. Classification (NCBI taxonomy): domain Eukaryota; kingdom Metazoa; phylum Chordata; class Actinopteri; order Beloniformes; family Adrianichthyidae; genus Oryzias; species Oryzias melastigma. The sequence continues at coordinate 19,474,046 of NC_050528.1, forward strand.
TTTACAACAGTTAATAAATCTTTAAATTTCAGGATGCAGATAAAACAGCTTGAGGTTAAGTTTTCTTTAGCAGCTCTGATGGCAAACCTGTGAAGATGTATCCCCCAGCTGTCCTTCAGTCTTCAGTTTGTCTCTCTCCAGCTCATCACAGCGCTGCTTGGCCTCCTCCTTCTCCTTCTGCAGGCTGTAGATCTCCTGATGCAAAAACAGCAGCAGCATTAAGGTTTTGCTTTTGTTGCAGTCATTCTAATGAATTAATAACCCACTAACGCACAGCACGAGCTTGTTCCAGTTTGTTGCACAGAGAGGCCATGGACCTCTGCATGCCTTCGTACTCCTCTCTCTGCCGCTTGAGGACCGGCGCCTTGGACTCCACTTCATGGACAATCTCGTCCAGAACTTTGCTCACCCTCTTTGTCTCCTGCTTCTCCAGCTGCAGCTGTGTTTGGCACTCAGCATACGCATTGTACAGCTACACGTAAAAACAAACAAAAACTCAATTTTCACATGGTTTACGCGTATTCCTAAATAAATGATGAACTCACGTCAAAGAATTTCATGCCAGGTTTGACAATGGCTGCGATGGCAGCTGCTGATGGACACATCGAGTTCAGCTGCTCCTCCGTCAGAGAAGGCACACCTTCATCAGAAAACAGTCACAGAGGTTTCAATTGAGTAGATGTTAATGGTTATTAGGGATTCAACCCAAAAAGTATGTGTGCGTGTGTTTTCTTACAGCATTGCTTGGCTGCTGCCTTCACTGTAGCATTCTCCAGCTCTTTCTCCATCTTCTTAATCTTCTCTTTAAGTTCTGCCTCAAGCCGCATCTTTTGCTCCTCACTCTCTGAGACCTTCTTCTCAAGAGCCTTGTTGGCTGCAAAGATAAGACATCAGTTACTCTCCAGTGATCTACAACGTTCAACAAAACGATCTTATGAAACAAATTCTGACTCAAACTGACAAATATTAGAAATCTGGAGTCCTACCTTCTCCTGTGTCTTTAACCAGCCTGCTCAGCTCCTCCACCGCTCTGTTTAGTTCTTGGTTCTTGACCTCCATGTCAGTTGCTGCCCCCTGCAGGAGGGTAAAAGTTAAAACATCCTGAATGGACTCATCTAGCTGGAAAAGTTTGTTGGTCCGCTTAATTTGATCCGGATCGAGTCCTGAACCTTGTGTTTGGTCTGTATTCACCCAAATGTGTCCACTCTGAATACACCTTTAATGTCTCTTAGTACATCAGTAAATACAGGGTTCCTACAAGTTTATTCAAGTTAAAGTTAAGACTTTTAAATATCATGCATTTCAAAAATTAAGATTAATTTCTCAGCCCACTTAAATTAAAAGAAAAAAAAAATTGAAAATCATTTACAAACAAAGTCAGTGCAGATGGTTGAGAGGCACAAGCAGCGAGCTGGGTACCATTCGCTGCTTGAGAGCATTAGGAGCTGACATGACACCTGTTCTATCCATGACATGTTAAATGTGCTTTTCCCCAAGATTAAAACTGTAGCTTCCTGCCATGTTGTTTGCAGTCTGTGTTGCAATGCTAATGAATGGTTCTGCCGCTCTTCATTTACAGTATTTGATGAAAATAAAATGTATGGGTGAAAAAAAAAACACGTTTGTGACCAAAAATGTGAAACGGCAAAGTTTCAAACAGCACAATTGTTAAGTTTCAGATATAAAACTATTATTTCCAAATTCCTTAGTACTTTTTCAGGCCCCGTGGGGACCCTGAAATAAAAATGGAACCAGATTCTGACCTTGTAAAGTGAGGACAGCTTGACGTGGGCATTGAGCTCATTGCGGTATTTCTCCTCCATGGCATTCTGCTCATCTTTCAGCTGAACAGGAAAGCAGAGTTATCAGCACATACAAAATGTTCCATAAAAATTTGACATTCATTTTGAGAAAACAACTTTATTTGGATTTCAACTGGTTTGGACGTTTCCATCAGAAGTACAAATATGCTGTTGGCAGACTATAGTCATTTCTGCTATTTAGTTACAGGTTTAATCCTTGTCACCTGTTGGTAAAATTAATCTAATAACATGTTACTAATTCAGAGTTTTATTTAAAAAGGTGTAAATGTAAACATTCCTTTAACTAATTTACTGGTTTCATGACTTTAATGGATATGATACAGAAATACTTGTGTGTGTTACCACATTTTCATGACATAAATTGTAGAGCACAGGCCTGTGTGGAGTGCATTACCTGCTTCAGTTTGCTGTTGAGGTCTTCCGCTCTTTGACTTTGACTTTCACGGGTTTCTTTCAGAGAAGTCAGCTGACTTTCCAATGTGAGCACCTTTTGAAAAGAAGGCTGTTAGCAAAGACACAAGTATTGTGGATTTTTGTTGTTAACTCTCATTTCTTTTGCGTTACCTGTTCGGTTTTGCTCTTGAGGTTGGCCTGCAGCTCCAGAATCTTGCTGCCTTTGTCTTTCTCTGTGTTCAGTAGTTCTTCCGTTTTTGTCTTCAACTCTGCTGTCAGCCACTCAATCTTCTTCTCCAGAAGTTCCCTCTCCTGCTCCATCCGTTTCTCTCGATGCTTCAACACATCAAGAGAGGTTTTCAATGTGCTTTGAGGCGTCAGCTTTTCCACTGAGCTGCAGTAGTTTCATGACGTACCTGCACAGAGGCTGCAGACGACTGTATTTCATCCAGTTTCAACTGCAGCTCCATCTTCACTTTGCTGGTTTCCGTCAGCCTCTCATTGAGACGCTTCATATCCTCTTTGAAAATACAACACTCGTCAAGCCAAGAAGCTTATATCATTAAAAACAAGCAAACAAACACAATAACCAACCTGTCAGATTCTCCACTTCCTGCGTTTTCTTCTCCAGAACTCGAGCCAACTCTCGTTTCTCTGCTTCAATTTCATACTTAGTTTTTGTTTGCTGAGGACACAAAACCTTAATAATAAACTTTAACAATTTAAGACATCAAATGTGATACTTCATAAAAACAAGCCAGTATTTAACTGGACTGCACCGCTTTTTATTCGTTTTGTTTTTGCGCCTGGAATTTTTCATGCAAAATATACCTAAAAATATTCAAAGAAGAAACCAACAACCTGGATTAATTGAGTTTTACTTTTATGCAAAACCAGTTTTAAGATATATTGTAAGCATCGTCTTAGTCACAACGCAGAGGCAAATTTATAAAGAAATACTGCTGCTCTGCAGAAACTATATCAAAGAAAACAACACAAATTTTTGATTTTGGCTAAAAATGGCATAATTATTATTAAAAGACCTCTAGAAGGGCTTTAACAATAGATAAAAAGACTGAGTGGGACTTAAGGAGCAAAGTACAGATTTATTTAAATACAGAAGCACTTTAACCTCTTTTAAGTTAAAATAATTTATTGCAAAAACTTTGATTTAAGGACAAACTTCAGCCTCCAATGATATTTGGGATCACACTTCTGACATGTACCTGTTGAGTTGGTTTACTCTCATTGGAGTCCCCCTCTATTCCCTTCAGAGCACACAGTTCCTCATCTACAGAAGAAATTGAAGAAATTAAGACAAAAAAGGCACAAAAGACAAAACAGAAGGGTTGATGAAAGTTTACTTACCCATAAACACTATAGAAATGTCATACAAGATTATACTAAGATGTGTTTTTCAAACATGTACACTCAAAACCCGGTGTATCTAAAACATTCAAATCAGGGGAACAATCTAACAAAACTGTGAGATCTTCAACTATTTAAAAGTGGAGAAAAAAAAACAACTAATAAAATGTTTTAGCTGCATTCTAAGGCATTTTAACAAATTTGTAATTTAATAAAAATATGTGTCAGAACTCACTTAGCTTCTTATTTTCTTCCTTTAAGGTCTGTAGTTCTCTGGTGGCAGAAAGCATCTGTTCCTGACCCTCCGCCAGCCTCTTCTCAATGTCAAAGTATTGTTGCTCTGAAGGGGTAAACAGTTAACAGTAAAGTTTGTTATGTTTCATTCAGTTTTGTGGCTTGTCGTATAGTTTAGTAAATTGAGTTAATTAGAACAAAGACTTATTTTACATGATTTCCATACAGGGTGTACAACATGTTGAAACGAAAAAGTAAATAAAACAATAACTCTAAAAGATTAAAAAATGAAAATACTATTTTTCAGTTCGTCACTAAAGAAGAATTCAGTTCAGCATCACTATGAAAATAAAATCGTCGCCAAAGCTAGCATAAGCTAGCATGATCAAGCTAGCACTTTTGAGGCGAAACCATGTAAAACTGTAATTATTACAAGTTTAAAGAAGCACATTTTTACTTTTTTCTTATTTTTACACAACTTATAACAAAACAATCAGTGATTCGGCTCAATTGTGAATGAAGTGACACACCGCTGTCTGCTTTGAGGCGCTCATGCTGTGTCTTGAGCACTTCGTTAGCATTCTGCAGCTCCGTCACAAACTTCTCGAGCTTGTTTTGAACGCCTTTCGGAAGCTTGTTCACCTCCGTCCGTTCGAGGACCTGCAGCAAAACCACCGCCATATCTACATATCTCAGCTAACAATGAAAAATGAAAAAAGGTACAACTTTTACACGAATACTAAACTGTGTTTCACCCGCAAACTCAATGAACGAGAGCAACACGTAAAGCTATCGTAGAAATGGAGGATGGGTTCTTTTGACTTTCAAAATAAAAGCACGGTTCGAGAAGCAGCTCCAGAAAATGTTTAAAGCAATATTTTGTTGTGTAATGTTGATATCATATAGTGATTTAGTGAAGCATTTAAGCAATAAATGTCTAATATTTGCGTATGTATATATCAAAATCTTAAAAACATCGACCTTTAATCTTTGCACTTTATTACTTTTGAAAGAAAGCGGAAACCTTTTATTTTTTATTTTTTGTGACTTGATGGTTTGAGTTTGAATCAACTGTAACATCAAAGATGTGCGACGGAAGTGAGGAGAAATGCAAAGGATTGTGGTAAAATGTGTTTTGTTTATCTGCTGACGAGACAGAGCCACTCATCAAGACTGTGAGCCATTCACCAGTGTTTTTGCGCTTATTTGGTCTCTGTCTAGCCTGTTTCAGGTATTTTTTGATAATAAAAATGTAAATTTAAGGCGACAGTTCTATTTTTGTTTATATTTTTGGCTGTAATTTTGTAAACGCAACGTTTCTGCGTTTAGCATACTGGCTAAACAATGTTTCACAGAAAACTTGTAGTTAGAATTAAAAATTCTATGTTTATAATATGTTATATACAGGTAAAATATACAAAAAGAAGAAGCATTTGACCTCTCTTCTTCATTTATTTTATCTGCTAAAACACTGATACAGACACTAACAAACACACTTGTGTATGACCACCATTGACACTTTTTCTGATAATACAGTCTATGATGAACACTTGTTTCTCTCCCAGGCACCATGGGTCGTGTTTACATAGTAGATGAGGATGTAGAAGAATACCTTTCCAAACTATGCTCACAACAAGCTGGTCCAGTTACAGGTCTGCTCATTGGACAGGTGTGCTTTCACACTGACTTATGATAATTCCACACTAAAATAACAATCATTTGGTAAGACCTTTCTTGAATGATTGTAAAAAAAAAAATTTATACATTATTTTTTTCAGAGTTCAGGACAAAGAGATTTTGTCGTCATAGCAGCTCCAACACCCAAAGATGAAGAGTCTGCAGGAAAGACTGTAGACAAAGAGTGGGTCTCTGAGCACGCTCGACAGGTAGGCTCCATCCCAGTAGAAAACGTATTTCATGATCATTCTTTGTATGTGCAACTATTTGCTCAACAGTAAGCTTTTAATTGTTTACTTTTTGGTACTGCTTTCCAGGTGTCCAGGATGCTGCTCGGAGGCCTTACGGTGTTGGGAGTTTTCATGATCACGGATGCTGATGCCAAAGACACAATAACTACACTTCGACAGGTATCACGCAACATATGCTTGACCTATCTTCTGCCAGGCTTTTGCTTTTGGACAAAACCTTTGTCATTTTTTTTTAATCTTTGGCTACACAGTGGTTACCTCACAGCTTGAGAAGGCTCTTGTTTAAATCCCAGCTGGGACCCTTCTCCCTGTGAATGCGTGTGATATTTGCCTGGTTTCCTCCCACAGCTCAAAAGCATGCTTCATAGATTCATTGGTGACTCTAAATTGCCACTATGCATGTGAGTGTGATTGTATGGTGACCTGTTCAGGGTGTGCACCGGCTTCGCTGGATTGGTTTGTGTGTAAGTGTCCTTGGTCAAGACACTACTGGTGGTTATAGGTTGCTGCCAGTTTTGGCACCAGTGTGTGTGAATGTGTGTGTGGCTTGAATCACTATGGATCTCAATAACAAACTGCTTAAACCACTGCATTGACATATGTGTGTTTGTGTGTGTAGTTGGTGTTTGCAGTAGAGAACCTGATCTCATCAGAGCAGAAGTGGAGCCCTGCAGAAGATGATGTCACAGACTGCGTTACACTTCATGTCAACCCCAAAACCCGGAAGTATCCTTTTTTTAATGCTGATTTTTTTTCTAACTTTCGCATAAATTGTATTATTATTCTTTAATTCTCTCATAAGAACTGTCTGCAGGACTTTTGACATCAAAGACCCCAAGGTTAGATTGGATTTTCCCACTTAAATCACATTTGTCTCCTACAGTCATGCGGATTTTGTGTCTTTTCATGAAATGTGTGATATATTCTTATTTTTAAAAATTATTCTACGTTTTTATAGAATAGTTTTACAGATATTTCAATCCCTTTTTACTTGTTTACAATGGCTTTTAACTTAACAACTTGATCCAGGCATGATTATCATGATCTTGATGCAGACCTGCAGGGCGTCTAAACACTATATGTGAGGTATTAATTGATATTTAACGGGTATTTCAGAGTGCAGCAAAGCCTGCAGATTTGAAGTACCAGTCAGGAGTGGGCTCCTGCTGGACCACAGTGTCTTGTTGGCTGAATGTTGACCTGTTGATCCCACTACCAGACAGCAGAGCATCCAAGGAAAACTCACAAAAAGGTCTTCAGGTTAGCACACTTGTACACTGATGGAAAGATGTTGTTTAATATCATTCTTTTTAAAATAATTTTTCTGTTTTTGTTTCAGGAAGGACTGAAGGTGTGGACACGACAGATAGAGAATGCTGTTTGTTTAATCGATGGCAAAAAGCTTCCAGAAGATTCAGAACTGACATCTGGACAGGTTGTATGCACTTGAATCCTGTTATTAAGCTTTAAATCAGAAAAAAAAATGTTCATGTTACACATGTTATTAAATTGCTGAAGACAGCAGTCATTCAAACTTGAGTAAACATCGTCCAAACTGGCCTTTAAAGGTTGTTTCTCTGGGTTATTTCTGTCTGCTAACAGACTCACTCTGCTGTTTGTCTAAATGGTAACTTATTTTCTGTACTTGCTTTAAGTTGAACTGAAAAAGATAAAAAACAAACAAATTATAAGATGCTCTTTAGCAATGCATTTAAACAGCTCCAGAATAAAACGGCAAAAAACTAAAATCAAATGACAACTTCCTAGCATTTTTCATTTTCATCTTTTATACGAAGTTGCAAAAAAATGCTTTTTTATGCTTGAATCTTCCTTTAAAAAAGAAACCTATAGCTGTTCATTTTTTATAGGGAGAGTCAATATTTGGTGGTATTATTCCACACAAACACCAGCATTTTATGATGCTCTTGTTTACTGTAAATAAAAAAAGAAGCACAGCTAAGCGTCAGGATTTATTCGATAAAAAAGCGTTGTCAGAAATTATTTCCAAGCCAGCTATAATTTAAAATTAGCGTTCCTAAAACAGTTTTCTTTGATATGACAATTTAAAAACAAACCAACAGGTTATCAGAAATGAGATGTGACTGTCGTATTGTTGCGGCTGTTTTTGTTGTTAAGAGACCCACTCCAATGAAAATCACGTGTTTTTAACATGTTTTAGTAGCATTTTTCCCATGATGGAGGACATATGTAAAGACACAAAGCTTAAAATTGCATTTATGAGTTTTGTTTTTTTTAATTCAAACTGATGTAAATTAGAAGCATAAAAAACGCTGTTTAAAAAAAACTCTCATTTGTGACGTATAAACTACATCAATTGGACCAAAGTCTTCCCTGCTCCGCTACATTCTATCTTGCAGATAAATATATCCATTAGCGTCTTTGTTTTCCCCGTCTGAGCTGCCATCTGGCTCAAAGCTGTACGCTGGGTTGCTTTTTTTGCTACACTAATAATAGCTTAGCTTGTGAG
>NC_050528.1:19482410-19503618 GCF_002922805.2 Oryzias melastigma
GGCTCAAAGCCGCACGCTGGGTTGCTTTTTTTGCTACGCTAATAATAGCTTAGCTTGTGAGGTGCTGCAAGCTAGTAAGAGAGAGGGTAAACAAAAGAATCATGGGAAATAAGTGGAGGCTTACTTCCACATCAGTAATCCCGCCCACAAATCAGGGGAATTTCTAATGAACTTCTGAACCTCTGTGGAAACTATGTTCTACAAAAGAACTTTTTTTATTATTATTATTAATTTTATCTGAAAACGTTATAAACATAATTAAAAGATCACTGGGAACTCTTTTAAAAAGGGACAGAAGATGATTGGAGTGGGCTAAAACACAAAGAAACCACCAATGAGGAACACATTTTGTGGGTGTTTTTTTTTTTTCATTTATTTTTGGATGCAACACTGATGGTGAGACGTTTGACTGTCATACAGATGATGAACTACACAGGCCTCTAATGCAATGTCGTATTCTCCTTTGTAGAAGAGGAATGTGAGGCAGACGTACACAGCTCAGCTGCTCACCACAGGGGTAAGCTAAACAAAATTGTAGTCACAAATGAACTTGAGGTTCTTCTTGACCTGGAGTGAGTGCTGTCCGACAGGAGGAGCAGAGGTCAGCGGATGTGGTGCAGCCGTGTGGGGGGAGTGTGACCGTCAGAGGAGCCGTCCACTGCAGAGCTTTCCTCCACACTCACAAACCAAAAGTCAAACTCGCAGAGAAGGTAGTGTTTTTATCCAGAAGATTTACTCATTAAAACGTAGTAAAGGAATTTAATTCAAACTTTAATGTTCAGCTGCTGAAGAGGGATGCCATTTCTACGGTGGCCACACGGGTTCAGATGCTGCTGGATGAGCCGCTGGCGTCAGAGGAGCAGATCAAGGACGCCAGGGGGAACAAACAACAGACAGGTTTGTTCCACCAATCGTTTACTTTTAACTGTATAAAGTTCAGGTCGGGGTTGAGGGTAGGTTCATGGACGGACAGTCCCAGTAAAGGGGGGGCAGTTCTCTGAAAGGGAGAACTGTCCCGTTTTTATCTTTGCTGGACAACAGTCAATCTCAACAACATTCTAGTTTTTTTTTGTTTCAAGCATGTTAATAATATTCTACATGATACAAATGTATAAATAATAATAGTTATTACAACAAGAATAACTAAATAAATATATCAATGCAAAACATGTTTGAAAGGGAGCAGGCAGAAGCTTTGCTGATAGAAGCCTTTAAAAAGCCAAAAAAAAGCTGTAATTTTGCACTCAGGATTGTAATAATTCCCAATCATCTTCATCAAAAATCATGATCATCTTCAATAATAATAATAATAATTGTGACTTTGTTTTTGTTAAAACTAATCCAAATTTTTCTTGCATACACATACACACAAAACCCCCTGTGGTTGGTTTGTGTCATTAATAATTTTACTTTTTTTGTTCCTCTTAGATAACTATTACTATACTACCACTACTACTATTACTATACTACTATAAATCATTTCTGTATGTTATTTTTCAGGAAGTAGTTCTATGCTTTATATGATGTTATTACAGTTTGATATTTTACAACATCCTTAAATTTTATTAGTTTTAACGGTATAAAAAGTTGATTATTATGCTGTAAATATCCTATTTTGTTAATGGTTCTTGGCTGAATACTTTCACAATAAATCTCTTTTCGAGAGAAGAATTTTAGCTCATTATTTTACTCCCCTTTTGTTTTAAGCTTTCAAATTTTCACATTTTTTCTGAAACTAGATATCCAGTAAAAAGGTTGAAACTGATTCCAGGTCCAGAAATTTGTTTTTCATTCAAGTCTTCAGAATCATGTGAGTTTTATTTTTTCTTTCAGAGGAATTCTGTCTTCCTCGTCGGATCTTTTGCCCGTTGAAATCTTCGGGCTCGCTGTATGTGTGCGACTACCAGTTCAGTGACGAGGGACTGTCGGAAATAGTTGACCGACTGAAGGAGATGTTGGGCGTGGACACAGCGGAGGAAGACTTGGATACCACACAGGAAATGACAGCAGAGATCACACAGGGTAGCGCTCCGACAGGTGAGAGGATTTTTATTTATTTGTTCTTTTTTTCATTTATGCTTAAAATGTTATAATCTCATTGACATAATTTTTTAATGTTTTTTTCTCGCTATGTGTTTTAAGAGCCTCCTGTGGAGAATAATGAAGAGCTGAAGCCAAAGAGTAACAACTACATGGGTAAGTTTAAGTTATATATATTCACTAATCTGTCATCTTTCATTTTAGGAAGAGTTTTGGTTTTTGGCAGAAGAAACTCCTCAACAAGCCTTCTTAAGTAAAATATATGATATTATAGAACTAAATTACAATTGTGTAAGAGGATTTGACACAGTGATTTAATGATTACAATAGAATAAAAATAAATGAATGATAGAAAGGAAACTAAAATAAATGGATATTACCAGGTAATACTATTATGTACATCAACACAACATGATGTATTCTGTATTTTACTAAAAATAAGAGTTCTGAATTTTTAAAGTGCAGTTTTCCGGCTTGTGGGATTTACTTGCCCTCATTTAACAGAACAACTCCACATTCGTTACCACTCACTGATTCTTACTGCCACATGTGTGTTAATGTTTTTTGTTCTTTTGTGTTTTTCCTTCCCTCTGGTTTAGGCGCTTTCATGGCTGCAGCTGCTGCCCTCCTCGCCACAGCTGCCTCTATGATGTATTACAGTGACATGTGACCTGCAGCTGCCAATAAAATCAGTTGTTTGTCCCAAACATTTCTGTTGATTTTCTGTAAGTCAATTATAAAACAAGATAAGAGAGAATAAAAGGATATTATATATATATATATATATATATATATATATATATATATATATATATATATATTTCAACCATGACTTAGTGGATCATTTTTTATTTTTTTTTACTTGAATGTTTCTTTTTTCTTCATCTCTTTTTTTTTTTGGTCTAATGTAACATACTACGATGGAGTATTAGGGCCACAAAAAATAAAATGATAATATTACTGGATTAAAAGTCGTAAATTAACAACTTTTCTTTCTCATAAATTTACAACTTTTTTTGTAAATTTACAGCTTTTTTCTAGAAAATTCTGAATTATTGTCTTCTAAAATTAAATATATTTTTTTCTTGTATTTTTATGACTTTTCTCATATATTTACGAGATTTAAATCAATAAATGTAAAACTTTTCGTCTTGTAAATTTATGTTTTTTTTTTCTTGTAACTTTATTACTTTATTTCGTAAATTTCTGAGATTTAAAGTAAAAAACGTAATACTTTAAAAGACTTAAATTTACGAGAAAAAGTCTTAAATTTAGCACATGGCTTTTTAAGTCATATATACTACTTTTTTCTTGTTATTTACGAGATTTAGAGTCGTAATTCTTTTTTTTTTTTTGGTTTGTAAGTTGGCTCTAATACTCCATCGTAACATACAGATGAAAACAATACAGGACTTCAAAGTAAAAGTTTATATTTGACTTTTTATTGAGCAAATGGAAGGCAAAAAAGGCAATTATACAGAGACATATTAATGTTTTATTTATGTGTCTTACAGTTTGTTAGTTTAGATGTGTTGCTTTTGATTGTAAAAGTAATAATTTTGCCTTAATGTTTTTGATCATTTTGATCTGTACCAAACAGTAGTGCCTTTAAATGTAAATGTATTTTGACAGCAAACAAAAAGGAGGTAATTTTGTTAGATTTTTTTTTCCTTCTCAATAAAATCCAGTACTTTGAAAGGAATACAGATTTTTTTTAAGATAAAGAACAGCAAATGTTGCGTTATGTGCAAGCTGCACAGCTCAAAGTGAACTTCAACATTTCTGTATTATTGTTTTCTTTTGTTAGTGGCAAAAAATGAATAACATTTTATTTGAGGTAAAATTAGCTTCACTTCAAAATAAGACTTTTTTGCAAACGCATGAAAAATAGAGATCCAAAAAGCAATATAACATCTGTCTATCGCAAAAGTAAAAACGTATTAACATTTGTCCTAATAAACTATTTTAATGTAGAATCTGATTTATTTTTAACAACGAGCATGAACATTTTGAGTTGTCCTGCTACCAAAAAAAACATATAGTCAAATGTTCAGAATATCAATATTATCACTTATTTATAGAACTAAGTTTTAGAATAAATGTACCTAATGAAAGGTTCAGTAAAGTTGCTTTTGGGAGTAAAAAATTATGTACCAGTAACTAGGTTTGTGTAATTATTTACTTATCTGTAAGCAAAACCTCAGTTTATAAAGATTAAGCTGCAGATGCTTTCGGCTACTCATCAACCCTTAAATCTTTATTAAACTCATCGTGCAACTGGTGGATGAGTCAGCACGGTGCCCTCTTCTGAGTTGGGCACCTCCTGTTGTCTTGTTGCTAAGTAACTCCCCCAGACCCGTACTCTGGCATGAGTGTGTGCTTAATGATGAGCCATGTCCTCGCAATGATTTGATATGTCAAGCTGCACATCCTTGTGCTTTTGAAACTGAAGGACGTACTTGAAAATATCAAGGGTTTTGTGTGCGTCTGCACTTTCATTTAGTGGTAGATTTGTAGGAAACATTTAATAATATAATTGTGGCTTTATAGTCAGAATAAGCAACAGAAAGCAAAACCAAAGTAAACATTATAGCATTTAAAACACAAAAAAATGACCCAAAACATAATTATAGTGGCTATTTCTACGCTTAAAGTTGCTGTTTGATTCACTGGAATGATGGTATGATTTATTTCAGTTTGACCCTCCTTCTCCATATCAACAACTGATGTAGGGAGAAACCTAATTTAATACCAAGACAAAAATAGAGGGAGTGACATCATGCATACAGCACAAAATGCACATCCAAATTCCTCCTCCAACAGCTCGTGTCAATAACTCAGCCGAATTTTAAGTGACTCAACAGATTAAATTAAGCACAGGGACTAATGTAGTCCCCACAAAAAGGGCTAAAGCTAATAAAGTCCGTTCTGGTTTTTGGCTGTGAATAAAACGTAAAATTTAAGGATCTCTATGTTTCTGTCATATAAAATATGTATTTAATATTGGTTATGTTGCACACTTGATAAAGAATGAAGGGGAAACCAAAGTGCACAAGTTTAGACAAGTTTTAATAAAAAAAAAATAATATTTAACCAACTTAGCACCAGTATCTTGATCCATCATAGGCTCAGTTCTGAAATAAGTCATCCATTGCCTGCATGTTAAATAATTACATCTAAGTTAAGTCATAATCAGAATTTATTAGCCACAGACCTAGAAAAAAGTACATGTGAGGCTGAAAAAGATTAACAATCCTGTACAATGTGTTAGAAAAAAAGTGCTTACAGGCTGCACGCCCCATCAGAGGTGGAGTTTGAACTGAAAAGATTACAATGTTAACTCTTTCACATATCTGAGGTCAAGTCCAACGCACTTGGAAACATGCTCCACTGGTGCAGAACTCTGATCCTCACAGAACCTTTTACCCCCAAGTTCACCTTATCAGAAAGTGGACGTTTGGAAAGAGACAAATTTGGTGACGCTGTCTAACATTTCTGCAGAGGAGGGAAGAGGGAAAGCAGCACACACACAGTCACTTTTTGGAGAAGAGCCTCTGCGATCAGGGCTGTCCCGGACAGTGCTTCGGACGCATCTAATCCAGAAAACCCGCCGGGATCTCCTTCATTATACTTAAAAACAAACCTTTTTGTCGCTGATCGGGGCAGAAACATGCTGAGTAAAGATCTTCCAGACATTGAGGTAAATTGTGCTGCTTAAAGCTGCAGGAGTCCTTTATTTTGATCAAACATCAAAGGCAAACCACAATTTTCTGCTAACATTTACTATCTTAGTTTAAAAATTAAAAATGTAATCTTGTTACTTGGTACAAAATTACATTTTGAGAATAATGTGACAATTTTTTGTCAGAAAATAGCTTTTCAACATTGTGCATTTTGTATTTTTGAAGTCATTTTCCAATAATGTTGCGGGAAGTCAAATGTTTTAAGTGAGTACAGAGTGAAAGTGGAAAGTCTTTAAAAGTTTTAAATATAACCTATAATACATTTCCTGGAGCAGAAGTTAAAAATTCGGAGGTTTTTCGAGTTTAAAGCCTTTAACTTTGCTCATGGATGAAACATTTTTCAGCAAACTGGATTCAAAGTGTTTAAAGCAACAGCTTCATGTCTGAATTCAACCAGACGTTTGTTATGCACACAGTGAGGTTTGAGCAGCACGTGGCTGGAAGGAGGGGAACACACTGTTCCTGTGAAAAGGCGGAGCCTTCCTATAAAAGAGATACTGAGAATAGAGGAAGTGTTTACCAGCAGTTGTGAAACTCTCGTGAAAAAGTGTTGCTTTTCACGTGATGTACTTTTTTTTTTAAATTAATTCTATCCTGTTTTAACATGCTATTTTATTTTTAAAATAGCATAGCATTATTCAACTTGCTTGGTTGATTAATTTTGCTTCAAGAACTTTCATGACCTTCATGAGATTTGATTTGAATGTTATTAAACCTCATTTATTCAGCTTGTTGCTATATTATCATGGTGATGTTGCTTCTACTGCAAATTATTGGGGAGGCACAGATTCTTGCAGGTTGGATCAGCAGCCGGACAGAATCTATTTCTCCTATTGTTGTTTTATGTAAAATGTGTTAGGAAAAAATATCAAAAATGCCCATTTACTTCCAAAAACCCCAGTATGAAGTACACAGTAAATATCCATCTTCTTTTTACGCCAAATATGAGTGTTACAAAACAAATCAACAATGCGACAGGGGAAACAGATTCTGGTAGGGGTAACATATTTGGCACAACACCCGCCTTGGTCTGTAATTCACCTGAGAACAAACATCCACATTTTTTCAGGGATGAATGTACATATTGTGAAAACAGCTGGAAAAAGTATTTTCTTTCATACCCTGGTAGTAACTTACCCCAATTTTGGTTTTACATACATAGTTAGTTTGTGGTAATGTTTTGTTAATCGTAATAATCTATGCTGTTATAGGGTAAGTAAATTCTCATAAAGAGGCATTATTAAAATACAGATTTTATCTTATATGATGAGGTTAGATCTTTCTGGGTGTCTTTTTAGGTGTGATAAAACTGAATTTATTATTGTGAAATCGACATTTTTTTGTTACATTTCTATTGTAATAAAAACTATTTCAACATGCAGAAGCCAAAAAGGGCTACAATTTGATTTTTTCACTCTATCAAATTCTTAAAATGTTACTGTAAATAATATTTTCTATCTTAGAAATCCTGCAAAGATTACATAATAAATAATCCTTAATCTTGGGTTTAAGGTTTAAATGCCATTTGTGGGGCACTTTTAGTAGATTCAAGCGTTTTAATCAGTGTTTTCCCTGGAAGTAATCAAAACAATAATTTACAATTTATGCTGTAGCATTTTGCTTACATTGAATAATTTTGTTTTCTTTTTCAGAGCATCCTGGCTCTCAATCCCAGAGTGAAGACTCACGCACAGATCACATCGACAGCCAACAAGAAGAAGGAGAAGAAACACTGGAAGAGAAACCCTGAGAATAATTGTGATGTGAGGCACACACAAAGAGATTCAGAGGAGTGGGTTGGTGTTGAAACTCACTTCTTTATCCTTTTCTGCTTTCTCAGTTCTGTGTGAAGTTGGAGAACAACTTTGATGATATTAAGCACACAACACTGAGTGAGAGGGGAGCTCTGCGAGAAGCATACAGGTACAATTTTATCTATTCTTTTGACCAGAATTCATCATAGACATTTATAAAATATACTTCCAACGGACACAACATATACTTGTAAAACAGCATAAAATGTGTTTTACGTACAAAAGTATTTCAGGCTCTAAAACTGTAATATATATGTTTATTTTGAATAAGACTAAATGTTTAAAACACATTTTAGCCAAACAAACATGTACTGACCACTGTCATCATGATTCTGAATGTGCTTTTTTTTAAATTGCATGTTTCGTGAGGAACTTTAAAGCGACTTGCTTTATAAAATCTGTGTTCAGGTGTCTAAAATGTGCCGATGCTCCCTGTCAGAAGAGCTGTCCCACCAACCTGGACATCAAGTCTTTCATTACAAGCATCGCCAGCAAGGTCCAGTACAGAAACACGCTCACATGCTAGTGTAAACATGTGCATGAACATAGATTATCTCTGTGTGAGGGGGCATGAGTGGACATGGACTGAAAATGGGCAAAAATGTGGGTCCCATGTGAATTCAGTTCACAGTTGGTGGGACAAATTATAAGAGATATGATTGGGTAAAGAGACTATAGGGTGATACAATAATTCCAGCTGGGGCCTTAAATCCTGGGTTTTATAGATTTAGATTTATTTCAAACATGTGAAACAAACAAAAAATGTAGAATACTACAAAATAATACAACCTAATTAAGAAATGAAATAGAAATAAATAAGTCTTTGTTAAACTGAACTCAAAAATACACATTTAAAAAGGGAATAGGCAGAAGCCAATGCTTATTTAAGCCTGTCTCTCTGGCTGCTTTCACATATTACTCCATAATATTCAACATAATTACATAATCTATTTTTCCACATTATACACTTCACAATAAATAATTGGATATTTAATATTTTTGTTCATTTATCTTGTATTTTAGGATCTGTTTTTCTCTGTTTAATGTCCAGGTATTGTTTGTATTGGTTCTCAAGGCTATTCCACAGTTTAATTCCGTACACTGACACAGACATGCTTTTCCTCAATTGTTCTAACTACTGGTTGTTTAAACTACTGTATCCCCTCAGAGAGTAATCTCCATCCCTTTGTGTGAATAGTTTCTATATCATACCTTATGGTTACCTTCAGATTGACCAACTCTGATGAAAATCGAGTTTTTTGTGTCTTTAACATGTTCTTGTGGCATTTTTAAAGAATATTAAGCTTAAAATTCAATTTTCGAGTATTTCTTTATTTAAATTGAGGTGAACAAAAAAAAAAATCCTATTAGAAAAAGGTTGTATTTGTACATAGAAACTACGATCAGCGGGCCACAAGCTCCCTGCTCTCCTCTATTCTGATGCATCCACGTGTAGACAAATAGATCCATGTTCATCTTTGTTTCCTAATCCGAGCTGCCATCTGGCTCATAACTGTACTGGATGGCTACAATATTGCTTGCCCTTTTTTTGTACCGCTAATGTTAGCTTGAGGTTGTGAGGGACTATAAGCTAGCAGGAGAGTGTGAACAGATGGATAACGGGAAGTGAGTTGCTCTGCGCCAACTTAGAGGTGAATTTCTGATGAATTGTTGCTGCTCTGTAGAAACTATTTTCTAGAAAACAACACAGGTTTTTTTTTATTAAAAACGACAAAATAGTTATTAAAAGACCACTGGGAATGCTTTTGAGACAGTTTAAAAGATGATCGGAGTGGGGCTTGAAATGTATGTACACGATCAAAGGTGGGACAATCATCCTACAAACATAGGATATCAAAATTGCCAAATATTTGCTAAAGCGTAGGACGCACATTGAGATTGAAATGCATTCTTTTTGTTTCAGCTGATGAAGGGTTAATTTTTAGTCTTAAACAATACTCTTTCAATAAATGTGTGATCTTGTTCGTGCCACAGAATTACTATGGAGCAGCACGAGCCATTCTCTCTGACAATCCTCTGGGTTTGACCTGTGGGATGGTTTGTCCCACATCAGAGTTGTGCGTCGGGGGCTGTAACCTCTACGCTTCAGAGGAAGGACCCATAAACATCGGAGGACTGCAGCAGTTTGCCACTGAGGTACAAATGAAACATTAAATTCACCTTAATGCCTCTTGTTCCCGCCTTAATCCTAAAATGAAATTCCTCACTCCTGTCTGGTTTAGATTTCCAACACCTAAAATACAAATTAAACTTCAAAATAATGCATTAATAGTATTTTGCAATATAGTAAATATCAACTGTTGCATGTCTGTTATTTTTTCTCAGGTGTTCAGTCAAATGGGAATCCCTCAGGTCAGGAATCCTGATCTCCCACCAGCCAATGAGATGCCGGAGTCGTATCACTCACCTGTTGCTCTGATTGGCTGCGGCCCGGCATCGATCAGCTGTGCTTCTTTCCTTGCTCGTCTTGGATATGACAACATCACTATATTTGAGAAACAGAAGTACATCGGTGGGCTCAGGTACCATGAATTGTAGAAAAAATTGGAAATCCAGATTTGAAGATGCAAAATCTCAAAGAATCATAAGAAAATAACTCATGATTGATGTCCTCTTCCTGCACAGCACTTCAGAAATCCCTCAGTTTCGTCTTCCATATGAGGTGGTTCAGTTTGAAATAGAGTTAATGAAGGATCTGGGAGTTAAGGTATTTATTTTAACATATTTTATGCCTACAATGTGTACATATTTTCTGATAAACCCGTTTGTTGTGGCGTCTGCAGGTAGTTTGTGAGAAGGGTTTAGGAGTGAATGGAATGACCATGACGTCGCTGAAGAAGGAGGGATTCAAAGCTGTTTTCATTGGAATCGGTGAGATTCCTTTGATGGTGTTTCATTTATCAACTGTAGTGTGTTTGTGTAAATGTGAGTTAAGGTTTCTGTGACTGTAGGTCTCCCCCAGGCCAACAGAGCACAAATCTTCCAGGGTTTAAATGGGGATCATGGCTTCTTCACTTCAAAAGACTTCCTTCCTATGGTGGCATCTGCCAGCAAGAAAGGTGAGAGGAGCTCCCACTTAGTTCAGTTTGGACTTTATAGTCGTGGGCCACAAAGGGTTCTAAAATTTGACAGAAGGGCCAAACCAAGAGCAGATGTGTGGTGTTTTGCTAATCGGCCAAATTAGAGAAAGAAATAACATGGAGTGTGGACGAAAACATGCTTTAATTTTGATTGAAAACATATACAGATTTTAAAAAAGAACATTTTGGAATTTTGGAATTTGGATGTAACAGCACCAAATTTAGATAAATTCTACATCATGTGGTGTTGGAATAATTAGGAAAATGACTCTGAAAACACACAATTGTCAGAAAAACAAAAATTTTTCCAACACCAAATGAATGCAGAATAACTTAAATAAGGTCAATGTATTTGTAGTAAACCATCTATGGGTAGACACCAGAATTACAGGGAAAATAAACATTGATAAGGATTATCAATATAACCTGTTCCAGTTTGTAGGGCCAGATTAAATAATTTAATCCATCACATATGGTCTTGGGGCCATAGTTTACCCACCCCTGGTCTAGTTTACAACGCCATACTTTGGGTCACTATTTTTAGTGTCCCAAAAGTTATCAGAGAAAAAGCTAATTTTCATTTAAAAAAAGAGTCAAGCTCAATCCAAATGGCTCTTAACCCAAATTAAGCTTTAGTAATAGAAAAAAAATGAGATATTTGGGAAAAATGATCACATGGGATAGTAATAGGTAGTTAGCATTTAGTTGTTGCAAATCTGCAACACATGCACTGAGAGGGTCATTTCATCCATTTATTCATAAATACCATTTTAGTCCATTATGAAACCACTTTCATTCAATTCCATTTGAAGAACCACATCTACTGAAGCTGTTCAGTAGTGCCTGAGAGAACAGCAGATGTTAGACGGGGTCCAGTTTTAAGGATAAGAACTTCAGAAGGCTTAAAAAAACCAGAGCATCAGGGGAGAAAGGTTCCGAAAGTGATAAAAAAACACAGCCAAAATAAATTAAAAAAAGAGAAGTTTTTAAATATTCTAGAAACATTTTTTAAATCAGCATTTGTTGAAGTTTCTACTTCCTGAATTCCTGTGAGACATGATGGAACTAAAACTAAGTGTGTTGTCTTATTGGGGCCAATTAAACACATTTACAACTTCTGAATATTCTGGGGTTTCTTCATCTAAGCTTTAAATTTTGGATTTTGATAAATGTATTTCTTAAGACCACCGTATAGCCAGATCAACCATTTTTCCGATAGGAACATTCAGTTCTAAATTCCTTTAGTTTTGACTCCTCCAATTTCGTGTCTAAAATTAATATGGACAGAAGACTTTGAGGTCTCTGGGTTTGATTTATCCTGAAAGGCACATTTGAAAGTGTGCATTGTTGTTCTGCATCACTATGTGCTCCTGTCCTTCTAGGCATGTGCCAGTGCCGCTCCGCCCTGCCGGAGTTAAGAGGAGTAGTGATCGTTTTAGGGGCCGGTGACACTGCATTTGATTGTGCCACCTCGGCTCTTCGCTGTGGAGCCAGGAGAGTGTACGTCTGCTTTAGGAAAGGGTTCACCAACATCAGAGCAGTCCCTGAGGAGGTACGGGGAGACTTCACGCACGTTTGAATGTAGTGGGAGGACAGACAAATGCATGTGCTGCCCTGTGTTGATCAGATGGAGCTGGCAAAGGAGGAGAAGTGCGAGTTCCTGCCTTTCCTGTCTCCCCGTGAGGTCATTATAAAGAATGGAAGGGTTGCTGGGTTACAGTTCTGCCGCACTGAGCAGACGGAGGAAGGGGATTGGCTGGAGGATGAAGAGCAAATTGTAAAGCTGAAGGCTGATTACATCATCAGTGCTTTTGGGTCCATTCTGAGTGATCCTAAAGGTATGGAAGCAACTTCTCCTGTACTTATGAGTTTAAACTAAAAAACTAACAAAACAAAAAAAAAAAGTCTGTATTTAAAGACCAACTCCATGAAGGACATGCTCTTGTGACATTATTCAACAACTCAGAGACACAATTCTACTGAACTCCTGCTTCTCTGCAGAAACTATGTCCTAAAAAATGACAAATTATTTGGGCTCCAAAAACAAAATCACAATTAGAAGACCCATGGGAACGCTTTTATGAAAAGATGATTGGAACGGATGGTTTTGTCGTGCATCTGTGCAGTGACTGAAGCCATGGCTCCAGTGAAGCTGACCCGCTGGGGGACTCCAGAGGTGAACACTGAGACCATGCAGACCAGCGAGCCGTGGGTGTTTGCCGGCGGAGACGTTGCAGGTTTGGCAAACACCACTGTGGAGTCTGTGAACGATGGGAAACAAGCCTCGTGGCACATCCACAGATACATACAGGTATAAGCCCTGTTGGATTCAATTGTAATGTTTCAACTCACCAATGGGCAAAAAATCATGATATTTTTGTTTTTATTCTTAAAAAACTTAATTTGCCTAATGTTTTTCTTTAATGTATGTTATTGTATTGTGCTACAAGGTATTAACCTGCATAAGGTCATAAAATGTTGACTTTTGGGCTGTATTAATGTGTATTTAAAACCACACTCAGTTGTAAAAACAGTTTTTCAGTTTTTTTGAATCTGCTCTTTCCCAGTCTCTTCATGGACAGATGGTAGACACAGTCCCAAAGCTGCCGTTGTTCTACACCGCAATAGACCAGGTAGACATCAGCGTTGAGGTTTGCGGGATAAAGTTCCCAAACCCATTCGGACTCGCCTCTGCTCCTCCCACCACCAGCACGGCCATGATCAGAAGAGCTTTTGAACAAGGTTGGGGCTTCGCTCTGACCAAGACGTTTGGACTGGATAAGGTGGAGACAGTCAAATATCTCAAAGTAAAACATCAAATGCCATCATTTGAAACAGTTTCTTCATTGTGTTCCCGAAGGACCTGGTGACCAACGTGTCTCCTCGTATCGTTCGTGGAACCACCTCAGGTCCTCTGTTTGGACCAGGTCTGAGCTCCTTCCTCAACATTGAGCTCATCAGTGAGAAAACTGCAGCATATTGGTGTCAATCTGTCGCAGAACTCAAGAAGGACTTCCCCAAAAATGTACGTACTGAAATATCCATCAATGAACTTCATTACCAATTATGATTGAATTTTACTTTAATAAATGCACATTTTATATTTGTATTGAATTGTTGGAAAAATTTGATATATTTGCATTCATATTTAATCTAAATCCTAATGACACCAGTAATTTACACATTTGTTTTAGATACAATCTCTAACATTTTTAGTGTTTGCAAAGGAACTCTTGTGAGAGCTCAAAGGGGGAAATGAAGGTTTTCTATACTTTTATTCTATGTTACATTAAGTTTTATATATATCTTTTTATTATGTTACACTTTTATACCTTCATATTAACAAATTGATGAATGAATTGTTAAATTAACCCACATGGATCTCCTGACCAGTTGAAACCAGTTTGGGAAAATTTCATGGACCTAATCAGTACTTTTCCTCTGAAAAGCTGTAAATTTCTGGTAGGGACAGGAACATGAACACTCTGGGAGGGGCAGGAGCATCAACACTGATCATTCAGGTTGTAGGTTTGATGAAGATGACCATGAAAGACCACTGGAGAGAGGGGGGTCTTTTGTCCTGCCAGACATTGGCCTGAAGTCACACTAGGCCTGCCTGGGGCACATATATCTGGGCTCGATTTTATAGGTCTTTGTCTTTCCAGAGTACTCTGTACAAGTCTGATTCAACTTTTAATAAAAGGACTAAAATTCCAATTGATTTTTTTCGACGAGCATTCTGAAGTTAGCGGGCATAACCTCAGACAAACTAAATGACGCCTGTTTAAATAAAGTTTTTTTTTAATGTATTCTCATAGAGACAAACCAATAAACAATCATAATAATGACTTTGTTTTGTGCCTGTTAAAAATCCATCGTAATGTTATAAACTAAAACCTTTTGTCATCAGGTGGTGATCTCCAGCATTATGTGTGCTTACAACAAAGATGACTGGACAGAACTGGCAAAGATGGCAGAGGTAGGACTCTTAATAATTAAAAGAAAATGATTATTCATTAGCAGCTACAACTGAACCACCTCTGATGTATTTTTAGGCGTCAGGAGCAGACGCTTTGGAGCTGAACCTGTCGTGTCCTCATGGGATGGGGGAGAGGGGCATGGGACTGGCCTGTGGTCAGGTAAACACTCTCCTCAAACCACTCGAATTTAGTGCAAATATGAGACAAATTATTCTCTTTTTGTGCCTCTCGAGGACCCCGTGTTGGTGCGAAACATATGCCGGTGGGTGCGTGCAGCTATTTCCATTCCCTTTTTTGCCAAACTGACACCAAACGTCACCAATATTGTTGACATCGCCAAAGCTGCCCATGAAGGTGATGACATTTTCCTTCTGATTGCATTTTAATATTTTAGTTGGAAGCTATTTGTGTTCAAACTGGAACATCTCGCAGACACAACAGGAGTAAATTGTGTTTTAGGCGGTGCAGATGGAGTCACAGCCACCAACACAGTTTCAGGCTTGATGGAACTGAAGGCCGACGGCTCTCCGTGGCCAAGTGTTGGAGCGGGCAAGCGCACCACATATGGAGGGGTGTCGGGTAAGAATTCAGCCCCAATGAAAGTAAAATTCAAACAAATATTGTTGATTTAAGTGTATGTAAAGCCAGGTACATTACTTATAGTTATCTGGTTTGTAAACATGCTGGTGTATATTAAAAGTTTCTATGGGAAGCTGCTGTGTTTCACATGAGAAAATAAACAACTTTCATATTATAATACATCTGCATCAAACAATAAAGTCAAGCCATGATGATGCAAGATTTTAAGACAATAAAGAAGCATATAAACAGCTCAAATCCACCCATTAATACCTACTTTGTCCTGTGCAAGGTCACAGGGGTCGCTGGAGCTTTCCTATCTGCCTGAAGGCGGGTCATCTGTCCATCACAGGGCCATAGATACACACACCCCAAATGTTTAACGATTAAAACTCTGACTCTGATAATAATCCAGCTAAATGGTTCAAAAACCCAAACGAAAAATTAAAAAATTAAAATAAAAAATAAATAAAAAACATTTAAATACAACTGCTCTTGTGAATTCCACATCAATATGCCTACCCACAATCTTTTACTTTATTTTCCATATTACTGACACACAGTTATTTACATTAAGATCTAAAGGCTCCAGATGAACAAAGTATAGATTTGTATTTTTATGACCTTTTCACTGCTGTAGATGTTTTTTTTTTAATTTAGTTGAGCAGCACTTTTGCAAATATTGAATCATTGTTGCTGATAGTTAATATAGTTAACATTTCTTTAAAAAATGAATAACCATTCAGTGGCTAAGCATTAACTACTAATGTGAACGCTAGCACTGATATACAAAGTCCACTATAGATTATCATTTAATTTTTAATTTTTCCTATATGTTACATTTTGGAGATTATGTGTACACCACCCATAAACAGTTTTCTTCTGAGCTTTCAAAATTAATTTACTTTTTATTTGTTTATTTTAGGTAGCACCACTTACAGCAAACAAAAAATATATGAAAAAACTAAAGCATAAAGCAAAAAGAAGGAAAACATTAATCAAACTAAAACAATAAAAACATTTTTTCCTGTGGGTTCTTCTGAGCTAATATCCCTTTTTGAGTTGGATGCACAGTAAATTACATGGTCAAACGTGTGTGCAGGTAACGCCATCCGACCGATCGCTCTCAAAGCAGTGTCAGCCATCGCTAAAGCAATCCCAGGTTTCCCCGTTCTGGCCACCGGAGGGATTGACTCTGCAGAGACGGGGCTCCAGTTCCTTCATGCAGGGGCGTCTGTGCTGCAGGTGACCACAGAGCTCCTGTTGACTAATAACATGTGAATAACCCTCAGCACATTTGAACCGGATTACATAATTATGCAAAACAGTGAAATTAAGTGATTAAATAGGGGTGGGATTATATAAGTTTGCTTCTTCCCACTCCTTTTCAAGCAATAAATCAAACTCTACTGATTTTAGTTAGTTATCACAAAAAAATTAATGAACCAAATGTGACATAAGTGTGTTTTATTTTTGTTTTCTATTTTCTAATCAATGCATTTAATTGTTTCTGTAATGAGTTTGAAATAATTGTGTGTTTTGTCCTGTATTTTTCAATCTATGCTTGAAATAAACCAATGATATGATATTTTTAAAAACCACCAATGAAAAGAGAAATCCTTAAAGTGTATTTAGACTTCTATTTGTTATTTATTCAGTCCTATTTGTCTGATTCCAAAGGTTTGCAGTGCAATCCAGAACCAGGACTTCACAGTGATTGAGGATTACTGTGTGGGTATGTTAATCCATAGCTCGTGTTTCTGCAGCTCTTTGTTTAAAGTGCTGCTGCTGTAAATATTGGCTTCTTTTCAGGGCTGAAGGCCTTGTTGTACCTGAAGAGCCTGGAACTGAAGGACTGGGATGGTCAGTCTCCTCCAACTCAGAAGCATCAGAAAGGAAAATCTGTTCCAAAACTACAAGAGCTAGTTGGCAAGGTACTGTTTTGTAATTCTTTCAACACGATGATAAGTCATGATGTTTATTAAACTAATTATTGACACTTTAAAAAGCTTACTACTCATTTTTGTGTTTTTTAAATAGTTTTCAATGTACTACTCTGTGTATAGGGACTCCCCAGCTTTGGCCCATACCTCCAGCAAAAGACAGAAGCTATTGCAAAGTACAAGAAAAGGCTCAGAGATGCCGGTGAAACAGATGTAAAGCAGCCCAACATCAGCAGAATCAACACCCCAGCAAAGCCTGTTCCTGCAGTCAAGGTGTGTCGCACTCTCACAGCTCTACAAGAACGATTTACACCTTTCTTTCTGAGAAATAAGAGCTTGTTGTGTTTCTAGGATGTGATAGCCAGAGCACTGCGCCACATTGGAGCATACCATGAGCTTGACAACATGGAGCAGGTAGATGTTCACTCTCTTCTGCATGTATCACATGAGAGTATTACAAGAGCTTTTGAAACGATAACTACGGTGGCCTTAAAGTGCAAATCACATTAACAAATCAATGTAAAAACACTTTAATGACCACAAAACAATTTAAAAAGCATAACAAATATATTTTTTTTAAATTACATTTTAGAAAACAAAGCAAAATGTCAGAAAACAAAAATAACTATTTGGGAAAAAAAGTTATTTCCAATCAGTGGTGTCCCATAATACCTTTTCATGTTTCTCATTGTGCTTTATTTTTTAACATTTCATTTTTTTCTGAGAATTAATTTTGTTTCCAAAATTATTTATTTCTTTTTTATTGAAACCGAAAGTGCTATGGGACATCGCTGATTGGATGATGACATTTGTCCATCATTTCAACTACTGACTGTACATAGAGAACTGGACAGAGTGGATGTGACATCCCTCATAAAAAAAAGCCCTCCGTCTGGCTCCAATGAAATGAGGCCAATACAGTTTCCATTTTTCCTCAATACGGAAGTTCCCATGTTGGAGCCAGATGACAGTTATTGGTCTGAGTGGGTCTGACCCCTTTCACTAAAAGTGGGCTCCATAGAATCTGTCAATCAAATATTCACTGGGCACCACATGCTTTCACTAATTGGTAATTTTATAGCTTGAATAACTTTAAATAGCGAAAATATATGATGACGAAAAAAAAGAGAATTGTCAAGAAGATGTTAAAAATGTGTATCATAACAAGAATGATTATTCTGATAAATTTAATTACTGAGTAATCGGTATTTATTTCTCTATAGAGGTCTTTGGTATTTTGGCTTCTTGGAGCCAGCCGGTTCTTCCTATTTGGAGCATGAGGGAAGGGGGGTCACTCAGTCCAGTTCTCTTTATACAGTAAATAATTTAATTTGAAAGTTATTTGACGCGAAGTGATACTGGATATCATCAAATTGGGAATGTCCCATCGTACTTAACCTTCTCCTGCTTCTCCTTGTGTTTCATTTTTCTGATCATTTCTGTTTTTATTTTTGTTTTTTTACCCTTTGGTTTCTGGATTTTTTTTTCCAAGATGAAATGCTGCTTTTGTGTGTTTGTTTTTCTTTTTTAAATGTTGTTGTGATCTTAACATGATTTTGCATTTATCAATTAGTTGATGTTATCTGCCCTTCAGGGCCACTGTAGATTACCTTTTCTTACTTTTCATACTTGTTGGTTGCTTTTTTTGTCGATTTTCTTTTTTGTTTCTTGAATTGTTATCAAAAAGTTTCCACAAAAAGTGACACACGTGTTAACCTACCATGTTTTCTCAGGTCCAAGCTTTGATAGATGAAGACATGTGCATCAACTGTGGTAAATGCTATATGACCTGCAATGACTCTGGATACCAGGTCTGTTCATCTTTCTGCTGTGTCCCCATTTTTATTCACCATTCTTTTCCATCCTGAAACCTGACTTTTTTCTGTCATCCAGGCTATAAAGTTCGACCCGGAGACCCACCTTCCTTTTGTGACTGACAGCTGCACAGGCTGCACTCTGTGCCTCACTGTGTGTCCAATCATAAACTGCATCCAGATGGTTGCCAGGAAGACCCCTCATGTACCTCAGAGGGGTATACCTGTAAATCCTGTCTGTTAAACGGATTGATAACATCAGAGTTTTCCACCTATAATGTATTGAAGATCAATATTTCATTTAGCAGTTACTTTTAATTGTGAAAAATCAACAGATTGACCACATTTATTTCTGAATAATAAGAACATTTTGCAGAATTCCCATAGTAACAACACATCACAATGCTTTGAGATCATTTTTGTTGTATCTGTTGTAATTAGGATATTTAATGTACCTTTATTGTTGAGTTTTTCTCATCAAAATGAAATCTCAGTCATTCTCTGATAATATTTCACTGTAATTGTGTAAACATTTTGATTTGAATAAAATTCTTTAAAACAGCCACGCATGCAAACTTGTGTTTTATTTGTTCTCATTTGAACATTTATAGCCATTTGAAAAATTAGATAGAAAAGCAACTCCCTTTTAAATTACTATTAATAATTATTTTCAGAAAATAAGAAAACAATGTGCGTATAATAAAGATGTGGAGTGTAAGGCATTGAACCTGCAAACAATTGAAGTTGAAGAACATATTTTTTACAGTGTTTTTATTAATATTTCTCACACTCCTATTAGGACTCAATATGTTTTTTACTTCTATGTTAATCTCAAATAAATTCTCCCTATAAAAATGTAGTCAATTCAGCTTGTAAAATACAAAAGCTAACTGAAAGTTTTCAACTCCACTTTTGTTCGGATATGTTTAAAAACATAAAAAGAAACTGAAAAAAATGATACATTGTGTTTTTTGAAAAAAATAATAAGAATATCAGCAGGAATCTCAAAGAATGTACACGAACTGGTTGGCCCTCACGTGTTTTCACCTCACACAATCTGGCCCTCTGCAAAATGTTTGGACACCACTGCCCTGAAGTCTGAATACAAAACTTCAGCAGATAGCATAGGCTTGGTTTCAACTGAAAATATCCTTTCAAAGACCACAAAATTATTTACTGAAATTTATAGTTATAGTTAAAGTAACAAATTGGAAGGAAAAATGTTTTTAACAAATCTAGTCAAACATTGCAAAACTATACCAGTGCTAGGACAAGTTATGATTTACTCCAACAAAATGAATTTAATCACTCTCTGACGTCCTTAATACAGCATAGCATAATTGCAATAAAGAATCGGGTATCTTTTATCTCTAGAAGATTTCTAGAGCAGGAAAGATTTTTATATTTTAAAAAAAATGGGTGCAATCTACACCCCCACCAGAAGGTGGCGACAAAGCACCGACAACGTTGTTGTTGGTCTGGGCTGAGAAACAGTAAAGGAAGAAGCCTAGGGTCCATTTTGCATGCTGTCTGCTTCGAAGTGTGCGAAAATATCAGCAGACAGAAGAGGACAAAGAGCTGCAATGGACGGGTAAATCAGTTTATATCAAGTCTTATGGGTTTCTTTGCAGCTTCTTCAGCTGCTGCAGTCACAGATTGGTAGAAAGCAAAGCCGCTTGCATTTTAACTGATATAAAAAAATATCGTTCGTTCGTTGTATCCTTAATTTTCTGTAAATATCGTTGCAAACCCACGTACTTCACGGGTTATGCTCTTCTTTTCTTGAAATGTAAATGCGTCACGGTTCATAGCTGTGTTTAATGTATATTATTTCATTGAGCTAATGATGGTTTAGTCTGATAAACAATGAAAGCGCCGCATTTAATTTAGGGAGTGTTCGACGTTTATCGTAAAAACAAAATGTGGCAAACAGCGTTAGCTAGCAAAAATTTTTTCCCCCCAAACAAATATTAAAACATGTCGCCATGTGGGGGTTTATGGTGGTGTTGAAATGTTTAGCTTATTCTCGTGCGTTGCTGTTGTGGGCATGATGCACTTGTCTGCTGCTGTTCATGCCGGATAAAGCCCCAACAGGAAAACACACAAAAATAACACTGGTGTCAAGCCAGCACGCTCTCGCTAAACTGCTGTCAAGTGAGCCCTCTCTGGAATACGGCGTGCGACTTTAATACAA
>NC_050528.1:19509075-19558000 GCF_002922805.2 Oryzias melastigma
TTGTATTAAAGTCGCACGCCGTATTCCAGAGAGGGCTCACTTGACAGCAGTTTAGCGAGAGCGTGCTGGCTTGACACCAGTAAAATAACGGTCCTTTTGTGTGGCATTACCTGTGCTGCGCACGCGCGCTCTGCCAGTGTCTAGCCAAACATGCAAAAACTCATCTGTCTTTTTTGGCATGCATAAAATGAGTTAGCATTCCGTTAATAATGTGGGGTCGGCACACCCTTCCCAACTATAACAGCTCTAAATATAAATACAGACACTAATGTTGAAATATAAAGGTCCTCCACATCATTCTTAAAACTGCTCCTTCATAGTCCAAAATCTACTCTAGACAACCCCACACCACAATTCTCCCTCCACCAAACTTTACCATTGGCACAATGCAGAAATCAAACTCATCCATCAGATTGTCAAATGGAGAAGTGCAATTTATCAGTCCAGATCACATGTCTCCAGAGGCTGCATGATTACATCACTGCATGCAGCCTTTGCATTGCTCTATGTAAAGCTTGAAAGCATTTTTCCAGCCATGGAAACCCATTTCAATCGACTTCCTATTTGCCTCTGTACTGTTCATCTTGTACTATGGAAAATTCTAAACTGTACAGATTTGAATTCACAGAGTTCCTAAGAGAAAATGCGTACTTCAAAATAAAAGTTTCATAAGCAAAAGTCAAGTTTCCTAAACATAGAAGTATAACCACATTATTACCAGAAGGAAACATTCATCTAAATTAAAATGTAAACATTACTATCTGCATTCAGACCACCAACATTTGTAATTTAAACTGTTAAAATTACGTAATATGACCTAATATTTTTTGTTTATTTAAAATGGATATTGGTATTGTCATTTATTGTCGTTCCTAATGTCTTAAAGACAATGAAATACCAGAAATCATATGACACAGTTATTTATGTCTATTTTATCTGAACTAGGTTTTCTTTTTAATCATATGAGAGTTTGTTTGAAGTGGAATCAAATACTTGGTGAATGTTTTAGTGGGTGGTTCTTCACACTTTTATCCTGACAATGTTACTGGTGTAATGCTGAGGATATTTCTTCTAGCTGCTGTCTAAAAAAATAAATATTGCTTTGAATTCTCTCTTGGCAGTGATGTTGCAGTTGGTGTGAAGGTAAGAACTGCTTACTTTAATTAAAAAAGTAAACGAAGGCTGAATTATCTGTATAACCTAAAATGATCTGAACTCGAGTTCTGGGTTTAAAACTGAAGTTCTTTTCACTTGTTTTTGTAAATCCAGAGAGGCTCAGATGAGCTCAACATGTACAGCAGCAGCCCCAGCTCCATGACCGGTGAGTTCAGTCAAAGCATGACAGACACCAGCCGCCAGCTTTGAAATAGACCTTTTAGATATCAGCATAAAATGAGTATTTACATATTTGTGAGGAATTAGTAAATTAAAAATGTAATAAATACATGATAAATAGATTGCATGAATTATTAATAATATTGAAGGTAAATATTACCTTTGTCTGCAGCTCACCACTGTACACAGGAACTATTTTGTGGTTTAAACCTCTTAATGCTGAGTGTTAAACAGGGAGGGGATTTGAACTCACGACCTTCCAGTCTAAAGGCAGATACTCTACCACAAGGCCACTGAGCTTTGATTGACTACATTTATCTTTTTATGTTTGCCTTTAGCTTTAGCCTGGTGGTGTTTACTGAACATGAACTTCTTGTTTATAAAAATTAAAGCTCAGAAGTTCCTGTTCAGCGTTTTCTGCTGTTTCAGGGAAAGCACTGAGGCGACAGTGTGGAGCAGATGGTGAATTATTTCATGCTCTGCTAAACTAAATTCATCAAGGCTACACAGCAGAACCTCCATCACCTAAAAACCTTTTAACATGTTAGATATGTTTGTTTATGTGTCTCAAACATACGTGTTTATTAAAATGATCTCATGGAACAGAGGTTTCCATCAAATCCAGTTTGGTGAGGAGGAATCCTCACATGGTCCTGTGCTTTTTTTTTCTGTGTTCAGCAAACGGCAGCGACAGTAAGAAGCAGCGCCTCGACGAGTCCCCTCCCTCCAGAGTCCTTCACATCAGAAAACTTCCCAATGAAGTGACGGAGACTGAAGTCATCGCTCTGGGCCTGCCGTTTGGAAAGGTCACCAACATATTGATGCTGAAGGGGAAAAATCAGGTCAGATATTGCCATTAGTTTAGCTTAAAGCAAAAAGCCCTCATTGGCTGATGGTATTTATATCAAAACTAACATTTGTGCTTCTTTTCTAGGCTTTTCTTGAGTTGGGTACAGAGGAAGCAGCTATTACCATGGTCAACTACTACACCGCTGTCACACCGCAGGTCTGAGGGGTTTCTGTTTATCATATATTCCTTAGATTTTGTCTTGAGGCTTACATGTTGTCATTGTTCTTTTCAGGTCAGAAACACTCCAGTCTTCATCCAGTATTCAAACCACAAGGAACTGAAAACAGATTCAGCTCTGAACCAGGTAAACATGCGGACTTAACTAAGACCCGGTCGGCCCTGGTTTAAGCAGAAGCTGTGTTTGATGTTCTGTTCCTTCTCAGAGAGCCCAGGCAGTCCTGCAGGCGGTGTCAGCCGTTCAGGATGGCAGCTCTCCATCCTCCGACCCCGGAGTTTTGGAGCTGGCTCCGCCCCCCAGTCCCGTCCTGCGAATTATCATTGACAACATGTTTTATCCTGTCACACTGGATGTTTTACAACAGGTAGTTTAATGTATTAAAAAAATAAACTTAAGGAACACCCTTCTTCCTGTTTTATTTATTCATTTTTGTGTTTGGGAGGCTTTGATTGTGTCCAGTTTATTGTGTTGAGCTCAACTTACTATTGGATTTTTTTTTCTAGATCTTCAGCAAGTTTGGTACTGTGATGAAGATCATAACTTTCACCAAGAATAACCAGTTTCAGGCTCTGCTGCAGTTCAGCGATCCCGTCAATGCACAGCAGGCTAAACTGGTAAGACTGCAAAAACCTGTAAATGCAAACAATCCAAAGAACGGCAATTATTTTAGTATAGTTTGTAGAGGCGTTAGCAACATAAATATTTGTTCTCTGTTGTTTTATTTTTACTTTTATTTTTAGATGTTTACTTTTATCATCATCTTAGACGCAAGTACAGCTCCCACATCATAGCTGTTTTTTTTTTTCTTGAAAATGTTCCTATAATCTGCGTTTGGGTGTCTAAATCTTTCTTAATGTAAATATCTAACGGGATTAACTGTTAAATAACTTCTGCTTCTCCTTGTCTCATCACTCCAGTCTTTAGATGGACAAAACATCTATAATTCCTGCTGTACTCTACGAATAGACTTCAGTAAACTGGTCAACCTCAACGTCAAATACAACAATGACAAGAGTCGGGATTACACCAGACCCGACCTCCCGACAGGAGACGGAGATTCAGCCAACAAGGATCACTCTCTGCTGGGTAAAAGCTTCTCCTGAATCATTTCCTCTATGGTTTTCTTAGTTTTCTGTTGTTGCATGTAGAGTCACGTGGAAGTCTCTCAAAGGGTAATAAGTCAGGTCTTTACATGACGGAAAA
The DNA here is from genome assembly GCF_002922805.2 of Oryzias melastigma. Classification (NCBI taxonomy): domain Eukaryota; kingdom Metazoa; phylum Chordata; class Actinopteri; order Beloniformes; family Adrianichthyidae; genus Oryzias; species Oryzias melastigma. The sequence goes on from NC_050528.1 coordinate 19,512,642, forward strand.
AAAGGCAGCATTTTTCTTCTGCTCATTTACTTTTCCGTTCAGCCTGAGGGGGCATTTTTTGGATGTTTCCCCTTATTTAAATGCAGAGTATGTGAAGTATGAAGAATGTTGCAGGTGGTTTGAAGTAAACTTATAAAAGGTCAAATCACTTAGCTCTGTTGATGATTAAATCATCATGTGGTTAGTTTTTTTTTTTTTTTTTTAATCTCTCAGCTGATTCTAATAATATTTAATAAGCAACAGCGTAAAAACTAAAACACGTGAAATATTATTTTTTGTTGTTAGTTTATGTTTAATCTCTTGATGTGTAATCTTTGTGTTTGGGACAAAAAAATTAAACTTTTTCATCAGATGCTTACAGCATTTTTGCAAAAGATTATTCCATTATTAGAACAATTAAAACATATGAATAAAAAAGCACAAAGACAGCTTCACGTTCAGATTCTTAAAACATAAAGATATCTTAAGGCAATGTCACAATGCCGCTATGTACTTTTTGCACATATTGCACAGATAAAAATTGTTCATATCTGAATATATGTGGAAAAAGTGAGAAAAATTATGATCTTTTAAGTGAAACTTTCACACATGTATCACAAGTGAACCACATTAAAACCATGGAAGATGTAAGAATAAACCACACAAAGAATGCTTAATCCTGCGCTTAATTTCACTTTGATATTCAGAGAGCACCACACGCATCCAGAGATTCAGCCACGCCTCTTTACCCAGACCGTGACTCACCTTTCGGGCGGTGCTGGACAAGCTGTACGGGGGGAGCAGGAAACCCCCACTCTGTATAGACTGCTGTAGGGGTGAAAGATCGTCCGATTTATGTCACACAATACCCCGGTTGTGCTTGAAATATTTATGATTATTGCACTGTTTATATGCGATTGATTAGTGATTCGTGCGTCAATTATGGAATTTAATATATGTGCGCCGTTTACGTAATATAAAAGTGATACATGCGTGAAAAGTCTGTTACACATATGTGGGACGGTCTTGGAAAGACACAAATTTTTGTATGCCTCTCGCAAAAATCACGCTTAATTGTGTAAGATTTATGTAATAATTGCATATAAACTAAGTAAAATAAGCATAAAATTGCATAAGTTTCAACAGACTAAAGCATTTTTGAGCAAAACCGCATAAAGACCCGTCGGCCGAAACCCACGACAAACATCTGCGCACATCGACGAACGCAAGAAACATTTATGATTACACATATCACGCATGAATCACAAAAGACAGAAATGACGCTGACGATGCACAAATTGTGGTAGCGGCAGTGTGACACAGCCTTCACAGGATGTGTGTATACATTCGTGGGTTGAATAAAATCCTTATTATTAGCTGATGTCAATGAAGTAAACAAACCTTTGCCCATGTATTTTAATTAGCTGATTGTTTTAATATTGTAGCTATTAGTACCTCTAATGTAATTATAGATGAACTGATTAAATTAATTTATGTCATTAATTTCTGATTTTCCTTTGTGGAAATTGCTTTTTAATGTTTATGGAAGTGTTAGCACTTCACTGCAATTTTTTCATTAAAGGAATTATTTTATTTCAGATTAGTATTATTTTATAATTCTTTCATTTTGGTATCTGTGTATTTTTGGATATTTAGTTTTCTGTTACTCATTGTTTTTATTTATTACAATTTAATGGCAATTCAATGTAAGTTACGAAACTCTGCTTTTAAAATTCATCTGTCATAACTTGAGTTTGGTGCCAAAATGCATCTTTTAATTTTCTTTGACTCAAACAATTATAAAACAAACTTTAATCTTGATCTTTCAATTAGACATACAATTTAAAACTTCAGAAGAAATCTTTTTTTTTTTTCACTTAAGATAATTTAAATGATGGCATCTTTGTATGATACTATTACATTTTGGTATTTAATTAAATTGTATTTGTTTTTTTATTCCACCAGAGGACTAAACTCACATGTAATACTTTAAACTTAGTCCATGATCAGGTTGGACTGTTGTAAAGTTTTTCAGTGTTTGTGATGTTAATGCAGTTGCCACTTTTCCTGCAGGAACCCCATCTGGTGCGCTTGCTTCCTACTCCAGTGGAGGAAGTTACTCCTCTTCTCTGTCACTCTCACAGGGTGGAGGTACCTGTCCTTTTAATTCAACCTTTTTTATCTCACAGATGCAAATGTCGTCCGTCTGTTTTGTTTAAGGGTGTCTGAAAGAATTTCTTTCAAAATTCGAAACAAATCGCCTGATGAAAAAGTGTAATCAAAATTAATAATGACACAATTTCTGGTTTTGTTTTTTAATTTTAGATGTTTTGAATATAAGGACTTTATGTTTGTTTTGTTTTTTTGAGAAAAATATTTTCAATTGTAAAATTGTTTCCAGTGGTCTTTTAATTATGATTTTGCGGTTTTTGGCCAAAATCAAAAAGCTTGGGATTGTTTTTAACACCTATTTTCTGCAGAGTTGCAGTAGTTCATTAGACATTTCCCCTTTGGGAGGTGGGCGAGTCTGTTGGCACAGAAGTCAGCACCACTAATTTCCCAATAGTCCTTTGTTTACACTCTCTACTGTTAGTTTACAGACCCTCACAACGCTAAGCTAACATTATTATACCAAAAAATTGAGGAGCAATATCGGATCTTTTCCAGATGTACAGTTTTAAGCCAGATGCCAGCTCAGACGAGGAAAATGAAGACGTTCATGGATCTACTTGTCTGCAAGTGGATGCATCAGAGTTGTAGCAGAGCAGGGAGACGTTGGTCGGCCCGTGTCAGTAGCTTTGTCACTAATTTGAGCTTTTTCAAATAGTCTGTTCCTTATTCAACTGGATTTGAATAAATAAATATTCAGAAACGCAGTTGTAATCTTAAATTATTTTATTCATGTTCTCCATCATTAGAAAAATGCTAGAAAATCGTGTTAAAAGCACCAAAAACATGATTAGTGGGTCTTTTTGTGTCTTTCTTACACTGACTGGTTTGAGTTTTAAGTTTGTGTCTATAGAAGTTTGGTCGGTTATTCTCTGTTAGCAGTTTTTGTGGTACGTGTTTCCTGTCTGCTCTAACGCTTTGATTGTTGTGGTCCTCCCTGACAGGAGCCATCAGTCCTCTGAGCGCTGCGGCGGCGGCAGCAGCAGCTGCAGGTCGTGTCGCTTTGTCCGGGTCTGGAGTGTCCGGGGTCCTGCTGGCTTCCAACCTGAATGAAGAGGTAAAGTAAACGCAGACTAAACTCCAATCTAAGCCAGGATCCAAAAGCTTTATGTTCAATCATTGTAAGAAAAATTAAACTTTGTATAATAATGTTTGGATCTATTTCATATTTCTCTTTTTATGTGTTTGTTCTTAATAGACGTCTATGAATAAATAAATATATTAAAGTTACAGGATGGGTCTGACTCATAAAAGTATTGAAATATCTTTTAGGTTGATAATGCAGTTCACTCACACTGTTTAAAGGGCCTATATTATGCTAAATCAACATTTTTTAGATTCTTTGAAATCTAAAATGGTAATTTGATCCATTTATGCAATTCTGAGCATTCCTCTAAAACCCTGCGCCCGAGTGGGTTCTACATAGACAAGTGAGGAACAGCCCCTTCCAGGAAGAGTCTGCGCTGCCGGCACGCCCCCAAACTAACACAAACGCACACTTATTCTATGGAGCTTGCCATGATCGGCAAAATGCTTTCATTTTATACACACAATATGCACATCCATCTTTACAAAAGTTTGGATGTTGTTTTTTTATGCGAGAAACGCAGGCATGCTACCGAGGCCGCTCTAGGATGACGTCATGAAGTGGACGCCACCCACAAGGAGTAAAAGGCGGAGCCTAAGAGATCGAGACCTTACTTTGGGGTAGAAAAAGAGTTCATAAAAATAAGTAATATTTCATTAAAAATGTGTTCTTTAAGGTGCCAAAGGTAATACATTACCATATGAATGTAGGAGTAGCATGATGTAGGCCCTTTAAATTCCTTTCATTTTACATGTATTTTATTTCCGTTTGTGGATCAAAAATTTATTTTTAATTTTTAATTGAAAAGAATAGCTTATTAGTTACTTCAAAAGCTGAAATAGAGAAAACCTAAAAGCTCCTCTGGTCAGTCATGAGTTGTGTCTAAATGCACCAAAAGATTTTTTTTAACCCTTTCCATAATTATTTTTTTTTCTTTTTTTATGACTTTTAGATCTTGTGTACACAGACTTGTTTTATTCTGTCAGTTTCTTTCTTATTTGAAGTGAATCTGCATCTCTGTAGACTTATCTACGTGATCTGTCTTTCTGTGTTCCATATATTGTGGATCTCCTCTCTCTGGAGGTCTGGTCCTGCTGTGAGGAGTGCAGCACAGTGCAACAGTTGTACTCGTAGCTTTAGATCTTCAAAACTTGCCAACAGTTTTTACGTTAAGAACAAAGAAGAACAAATGTGGAAACAACTTTTTTCCAGTCGGTAGTGCTGCTGTAGTCCTTACAAACTCCCAAAGAGATTTATCCACCGAGTTCTTTTTTTATTTTTAAAGTTTTAAGCAGCTTTCCCAAAAACTTACAGCAAAGACAAAAGTTGCAAAAATCAAAGAAAGACTGTTTTAAATTCATATTTTAAATCTACTGAAAGCTTCTGTTTTAAAAATTGAGGAATTTATCTCATGAATTAGAGTTTTCCATCAGACTGTGTTTAGTGTTCTTGTTTCTGTGAAAGTTAGAATCTTTTTGTCTGGTGTATGAATCTGTCTGACCCTCACCTGGAGAAGCTGAGGCTGATCAGCTGTTCAGTTGTTTTCAGGTGAAGTTTGAAATCCTTTCATCCCAGTTAAGTCGTTTAGAAGTCACAGATAATATTTTATGCCAACAATAATTATTTCAGATCCACATTGGTATCAAATAAGCTGTTTGGCTTATTTAGCATTTATATTTTGCTTTAAAAAAAACACTGGATTGTTTCTTAAAGATGATAATCTTCTAGGTCTGGAATGGTTTTTATGTAAAAGTCTGAAACCATGTGTTTTTTTTTTGTTTTTGTTTTTTTTGTTTTTTATCAAAGTGTTCAAGCCCAGTTTTCTCATAGAAGCTGCTCTGCGTCTTTTTCTGTGTCCACGTCTGATTCAGATGATTGTGTTCACATCGGATGAGCTGAAGTGGATGTTAAAAAGAAGGCATTTTGCACAGTCATGCACGAACATCGTGACTCTGAACCTTTTTGGTTTCTGTCCTTCAGAGGTTATTCTTTTGTTAAACTACTTCAGACTTTATTTTTTTCCAGTCGCTCCTTTTCCTCACACTGAAATGCATCCGGGTGTGTGAAGTGTGTGTTTGTGTGTGTGGGGGGTGATAGCCTGTGGTCAAAGCAGCATTCATTCAGACTCCGTTGATGTTCCACTGATGCTCTGTTTACTGACCTCTGCTTTGGTTTTTGTCCTCTCCTCCTTCTCCCTTCCCTGCCTCCTTTCTTCCCTCCTTTGCTCCTCCCATCATGCATTTTCTTTTTCTGCATTTGACCCAACATTTGGCCCTTCTCTTATACATATATATCTTTAAAATCCAAACCCTCCCTAAATGGAAGTACCTTCACCCCCATTTTTTCCAAAATGTTCATGAATATATTTTTTCCTTGCCTCACCTCAACCGTTGCTGATTTGCCCCGCCCCTCCAAACCCTTCATCTTTGCTCTCTCCATCATGGACACCACCACCTCCCCCCCTCGTCCAACGCTGGGCGGTCTGATCTCTACCTTCGTCTCTCCTCTTCCTCCTCCTCTGCTCCTCCTCTTCCTGTCCTCTACTCTGCGGTCTCTCTCTCTAAAGATGGTCACGCCTCAAAGTCTCTTTACCCTCTTCGGTATGTTCAACCTCTACTATTCTATCTGTTTATCTCTCTCTGTTAATCCAGTTTTGTTCACTTTTCTTCAGTGATGTCGTGAGCACTCTGTTCTTATTTCTGCCTGTTTTTTCTCCGTCGTTCTGGACGCCGTAGGGTTAAAATGTACTTCTGCGTTGACAGTAAAGGAGCAGTGAGTCGGGGAGAAGTGTGTTCGGTCATCTTATCTGTTAATTGATGAGAACAAAGACACCTGAGTCAGAGACGAAAATCACAGGTTATGGTCCACATTTTATCATTAAATCAGTCGTCTTTCACATAAAAAACACTGAGTTCATTTCAAAAAAGGTTTTTCTTGCTTTAACCGTCTCATATTGTTCATCATTAGTGATACGCTTAATGTGAAGTTTTAATCCATTCATAGCTTAACTCTTTCATTCTTGGCTTATTAGAGTTTTCCTTTGGAAGTTAAAACTCATTATTGACTATAATGACATTTTTGTCAATTTAAATTAGCTGGAAACCATTTTGAATGAATACATATTTATTTATATAGTTCTTTACAACGCCATCAGGGTACCAGAGTTTTTTACAGTAAAGAGTTGGTTAAAAACCTAAGGACAAAAATAAAAAAACTACAATAGGCAGTAAAAAACATGAAATGCAGGTTAAAAAATGAAAGAAAAGAAAATAGAATTCCACCAATTTATGAGTTTTGAAAGCCATCCCATTTAGTTGACATTTAAAATTGTTTAAGTTTGATATCATGCACAGCTTTGTAATATTTTTCCATAACTGGGTGCCGACTGAGTTTTAAAAGTAGTATTTGTAACAGTATTTAAAAAACCGAGTGACTAAACATTGATGGACAAAATTAATATAAATGCTTCGATAGTGAAATAATGAAAGAAACATTTAAAGTTGGCCAATAAATTTGAATGATACTAATACAGATGCTAAGTTTGCTAAAGACTTATAGAAAAAATAAAGTTAGCCTAAAATATAAATCATTATAAAGGCTATAGAATCGTAATATTTAATGAATAGGCCAAAATAGTTCTGAACAATATCACTTCAAAGGCCAGATTTAATGCTGTTTTTTGATCTCCTTAAGAATAAAATAAAACATAAGTCAGAACTTTATGGTTTAGAGGTCAATTATAAAGATGTTGATAGAATATGAGCAACAAAATATCTTTTTTACTTTAGGCTTTAAGCACCAAATGGTTCAGACTTGTGTTTCTTTTGGGTTCTCTTATATCTGTACTTTGGGGTTTGTTTAGTATTTCAATATTTCTGCTCTTTTCCATATCCCAATACTGTAGTTTTTATTGTTTCCCCTGTGGTGGTCAACAGCAGAACAGCCCAAAATAAAAAACACACGTTTGTTGTTTTCTAGGTCAGGAGAGCAGCAGTAGTTCATTAGAAATTTACCTCTGAGTTGTGGGGGTGATCATTGGCTCCCCGGTACTGAGAGCTCTCTGTTTACACACTCTCCAGCTAGCTTACAGCCCCTCACAACCCCAACCTAACATTTCTGCTGCAACAAAAATGGCGAGAAATGTTCTAGGTATACAGCTGTACGCTTTAGAGTCTGACGCCAGAAGACAAAGACATACATGGATCAGAATGGAGCAGAGCGGGGAGTTTGTGACCCGCTCAGTGCACTTTCTTCATAACAGTTATTATCTTTTTACAACTGTATTTTTCATCTGCTCTTAATACACAACAATTTGAATAAAGACATACTCAGAAATGCAATTTTAAGCTTAAATTTCTTTATGTATTGATCTATCATAAGAAAAATGTCATAAGATCAAGTTAAAAAACATGCTTTTCATCGGATTGAGTCTTTAAAAATCACATAATTTAAGTAAAAGTGTTTTTAATGTTTCTCTTTATGGAAGTTTGCTAAATATAACATCCACATTAGTTTTCTAAAGTGAACAAATACTAGCTAAACCCTGATGCTCAGGCTGATTCTAGAATTCTAAAAAGTATTGTAGCACAAATCTTACATTATATCTGTCTGATTTATTTATTTTTTTGCAAATTTAGCACAACAGGAAGTCACATTTTTACTTAAATGTCACAATTTCGGGTTTCGGGTCAACAAATATCTCATTTGGTGATTGCAAACCCTCAACTTCCTCTCATGATACCAGAAAGATGCAGAAACTTCAATTCTTCTTCTGTCTGCACTGTTCCTTCAGCTATGAACTATTTTAGTGGTCCTCCAGCAGAGAAGATCCCACCAAACAGCTGTTTTGCACATGCCTCCTCCTTCCACCCACATTACCAGATTTCCAGCATGTGGGTGAGCAGCGGTCAAAGACTCCTCACTGCTGTTACTTTTGAAACCACAGCTTCCTGTCTTTGAAGTTCTCGGCTGCAGAAGTGTGACCCGATGATTCAAGTGTTTTTGTTCTCACCACATTAATAAATAAGTGGACTATAGAAGCCCAGATGACTCACTGCAGTGCCTCTTCTTGCCTTTTTTGACTGAATTTTTAGATTTGATCTTATTTTGTGGTTGTCATAGCACGCCTTTGCTTCATGTTCACAACCTTGCCGTGGGGATTACCTACCAACTAAGCTGGACCAGTAGTAGGATAACCACTAATCTGTGAAGAGGCTAAAAGTTTATTTTCCTTTTTCTTCATTAAATGTTTCTATATTTAGCATGTTCTGTCAGGTTAGTGGATCTGGTTAAGTGAATGTCTTTTTTTGTTTTGTTTTGTTTCCTGAACAGGCTTTTACATTTCAGTCCTCTAATCAAAGTGAATCCTGCAGCCTTTCAGTCAGGCAGATCTTTGTGTCAGTGCCCAGCCAACCTCTGCTGGGCTTTTGATTCAGACCCTAGTGGAAGTCAAATGCCAAGAGTCCATCTTTTCTTTTCATTGGTCTTTCTGGCACTAACTTTTATTCCTTCCATCCTTCACACCTCCTCTTTTTATCTTCGTCGGCTCCATCTTTCCTGCTCTGACTGTTCTATCCTCCTCATCCTTTCCTCCACCCTGCTCGCTCTTGTTCTCTCCCTCTCCTCCTCTCGGTCTGCCTCTCTCTCTGTCTTTCTCCTTCCCTTCAGGGGTCTACGGGGACGTGCAGAGGGTGAAGATCCTCTACAACAAGAAGGACAGCGCTCTGATCCAACTTTCTGACGGGAACCAGGCTCAGCTCGGTCAGTTTTGCATGTTTTCTTTATTCCTTTAGATAACCGGCAGTTATTGAAATACTTAAAAGTGATGCCTGTTATCTGACTAGAGAGGTCATGTCTGAATGTGTCTTTGAAGAACGGCTCTTATTTTTGTTTTTTATCTGTGTCTAGCCATGAGTCACCTCAACGGTCAAAAGGTTTTTGGTAAAGTCATGAGGGTGACGCTATCAAAGCATCAAACAGTCGCTTTGCCTCGAGAAGGACTGGACGACCAGCTGCTCACTAAAGGTGAGATGTTTACATGTTGGTTCAGTTGACTGTAAATGAGAACTGGACCGAGCCAGTGTTATGGCACCCTTACATCGGGCTCCAACCAAGTCAATTTAGTCGCCATTTTTTGGTAATACGGACACTGCCAAGTTGGACCCAGACGTTGTTGCTAAGCAGTGAGTTTCTATGGCAACCACTCACCAATCAGGAGTGAGCTTGTTGGAAGTCCACACCCGTACTGTTTGAAAGAAGCATTTTGAGCATCTGATGTGGGGCCACATACTTTTATTAAGGCATCTGATTGGCCAGTTTATAACTTGAATAACTTACAATAAAGAAAAAATATGAGAAAAAAAAATAAAAGGTACTTCCTGTTTGGAATACCAGGGGGAGGGGTCGCTCAGTCCACTTCTCATATGCAGTTCACAAAAAACGAATAACATGAAAGCTTGAATTGTGCTACAGAAATTGGTCTATCATAGAAACATATCCTGAGATAGTGTTTCATGAAGCATTACCATCATCTCTGAATGCCGAACACTCATTTGGTTCAACACAACTCAAAACAAAGCATGAAATTCTTTTTTAAAAAGCTGAAACAACACAAATATCAATTATTTTTAAAATGTAGCAACTTTAAATCAGTTCATTGCTTTTATTTTGTTTGTCCAAATTCACATACTTAATTCTGCTCTGATTTCATTAAATTGAACGAAATTCTAAGTTGTGGGTTTTTTGCTCAGAAATATCACAATGAAGACTCGCTACCTCTATTGGCTTTCTACTGCCTTTTCTAATTCCCTCCTTTCTTCTTAGCTAACATTCAAAAATATTCATCAGATTCTTTTTTGAGTCACATGGTTTCATTTTTCTAGTAACAAAATACTTGAATCCCACGTAACTTTATTAATATTAATAGTAACATGATATAATAACACCAGTGGAACATCAAACTCTTGTAACATCCTCTGCCAATTATTTTATACATTTTCTGCAAACAGGCTTGGTATGGAAACACCTGTTGCGTTAAATCCAAATTCGGACTTCTAGGTTACTTCTCAGTTGTTTCCATTTGTTCTTCTGTCCCTGCACTTATCATTTGCAGGGAAGCGTTCCACATACAGCTTTTTTTGTGTTGCACACCACCAGACTATTATTAGCGCTCAAGTGACTGAAATGTAACCGAGAGAATCCTGTCGTCTTTGATTTTTCAGAGTAAAATACTGTTCTGACGTAGGTATTTTGCTCCCTTGACTAAATTTTACAGCTCAAGTACTTGAAGGTGTAGCTGAGAAAATCTGGTTATTTTTCTAAATAAAAGATTTTTGAGACTCACAGGAAAAAAACATGTACAAAAATGTATTTCTCGTCCAGGTGGTAGGGGACCCCTGGCATAAATGGTTGAGTAGTTACAGTAGTTCAAATAGTGTGTGTTATTTAAGTGATGCGGGGACACCTCCAGTGTTAATGGGTTAACTTTCTCCCTCTTGGTTTCCTTTTTCCTCAAACATCAAATTTATCCTCACTTTTATGCAGATGACACCCAGTTCTGCCCTCTTTCCCTCACACGTCATAGACGACTATCCTTGTAAAACTAAATCTTGGTTCGCATGACATTTTTGATGACTGAACTGAAATGCTACATGTTGGCACCAAACACTTTAACCAAAGCTTACAGTTAATTCTTTGTTGCTGATGGATGACAGTTTTCCCCTCATGTTAAGAGTCTGGCTGCCGTCCTTGACAGCTCGCTTCCTTTCACTTCACATATTCGGCCCGCCTCCTTCCATCTGCATGGCAGCAATCATCTGCGACCCGTCCTCTCTCTCCACGCTGCTGTCATTCTGGTTTACAGTATGGTCACCTCCCGATTTAACTGCTGCAGCTCTTCACTGTTTGATCTCCTTCAGTAAACCCTCCACAAACCAGCCAGAGCTTCATGCACCTGTCGCATAACACCTGTTCTGCAGCAGCTGCACTGCCTCTCAATCGCATCCAACACTAAACAATACAATGGGAAAAACTGATGATTCAATTTTCAAATAAAAGAATTGTAAACAGAAAAAGCTTTGAGCTTAAGCTCTCAATGTTCTGTGGAAAAGAGCATCCCTTCACTGTCAGGGTCCTAACTCAGGGTTATGGAGGTGGAGCTCCAATTTGGACTTCATCATGTCCTGAAACTGTGCCCCCACTTTAACCTTAGACAAAAGCTTCAAAACATGTTCTACTTTTAGTTTATACTCTTTGATTTCATGGCTAGCTTTGTTTACCTTAGACCTAAAATGGGCTACTGTAAGTGTGGACTGTGGGCGGGTCCTAACATGTAACGGTGGGATCACAGGAAGTGAAAGATAAAAACGGGGTGACAAACAATCGCTGTGGATGGTGGAAATGACATCCTATCGTTGCATTTAAAAACAACACAAAATATAATTGTAATACAAATGATTTTTTTAAAGAATAGCAACCATATTACTAATTCAAAATATCCAAGAAACGGCATATTAACATTTTTGTTTAAAACTTGTCTGAGTGACTGAGGTTTCTGCTTGTTTTCTCTGACAGATTTTGCCGGCTCCCCACTCCATCGCTTCAAGAAGCCTGGATCCAAAAACTTCCAGAACATCTTTCCTCCGTCTGCAACTCTTCACCTCTCCAACATTAGGTAGCACCACCGTTGAGACCCACTCCAATAGAAATAGTCTTTCTCCTGTTTTTTTGTTTTGTTTTTTTTTACTGTTCTTGTAACATTTTTTCTCAAAATAGAGGACCCATAAAAAAGAATGCATGATTGGGTTTCTAAGTATTTTTTAATTTAAATCGCGTTGGATCAGAAATGACTGAAAATCGGATGCTAGAAAAAGCTCAGACTAATGACAAGGACTTGGTTGATAAAATTGATTTATAGATCTGAGTCGATCCAAGCTTAATAGATTAATAATTGATTCATAAATGTAGAGGTCAATCAATCACATAATGGTAAACTCTGCTATCTTTATGCTAACGTATAATGAGGCTTACCATAAGACGGCTAATGCTAACGCTCAGTTAACCTAGAACATGCACTGTTGACTAAATGAACTTTATATACTCACAGGTCTTTTAAGGAAATATTTTAGTAACCATTTGTGGTCTAAAAAGCACAGTTTTTAGCTCATGCTTTCTTCTTCTTCTGGAATAAGCTGTAAGCTACAGCTCAGTCGCCACCTAGTGGCCAAACTGAAACGCCCAGGAGAAGCAGAATAATTGTAGGAGCTTCTCTGTTTGAGAATCCATGTAACACTGTATGGTATCAACAATCTCATTATAATTTCACTAATACATTTTACAGTATGTGAACTGCAGCAGATTAACATCAATATCTTCAAAACATATTTAGGTTATTAATGTATTTCTAAACAAATGTGTCTAAGTGTGTAAACTCAAAATTGAATTGAACGGATCGAAATAAAAAAATAAACTGAATCGAAACAATCTGGGCTCTGCGGAATCAAATTGATTCTGGAAATTATTGGCGATACCCAGATGATGACACAGATACTAAAATGGCCGTGCCACAGTTGCCCCTCCCCCTTTACCCCCCCTGGCCCCCCTCAAGCTTAGGTGTGTGAGACATGAGTGTTCAACATTCGTGCTGTAGCAAATTGTGATTCTGGCTCAAAACTGTCCAACTGGATTGATCCAGTATTGCTTGTCGTTGTTTTTGCGCCACTAATGTTAGCTTGAAGCTATAAGCTCGTACGTGACTGTGCATGCAGAGGGGGAGGGGTTGCTCTGTGCCAACAGTCCCGCCCACAACCCAGAATTGTATTTCTGATGAGCTACTGCCGCTCTGCATGAAACATATCCTAAACACTGCATAATCATAATTCAAAAATCACTGGGGGTGATTCTATGGTTGGAGTGGGGCTTTAAAGCATTCCACATTAAACAATCACTTTTACCATCCCCCTTTCTTACCTAAATGAGTGTCTTTTGTTCAGGGAGGGAGTGGGGGAGGAAGACCTGCGTCTACTGTTTTCTAACAGCGGGGGAGCGGTCAAAGCCTTCAAGTTCTTCCAGTAAGAAACAACAAGATGCTTTTTTTAATGAGTGTCTCCATTTTGATTTGTCTTTTATAAAGTGGCACCCTCATCCTTTATCTCTCCCCATCAGGGACCGTAAGATGGCTTTGATCCAGATGTCTTCAGTAGAAGAAGCCATCCAGGCTCTGATGGACCTTCATAACTACGACATGGGAGGAAATCATCATCTCAAAGTTTCCTTTTCCAAGTCCACCATCTAATCCAAACTCTCTCAAACCATTTACACTTCTCTGTGAATAGTCTTCAGGTTAGGCACGACCACGGGGCAGATTCCACCACACGTTTCTTTATTTCTCTTAGAGGCGGTGCTTCCCCAGCCGCTGTCCACAGACGGCTCAGCTTTGACCTCTGCAAATGAAACACCAGCTAAAAACGTCTCATCTCGATTTGAAGCACAATTGCAGAAGTGTTGCTCAGCTTCAGGACTTCAGAGCTGAATGTTTTCCTAAGTGATGCTCTTTATGCAGAAGAGACGCGGAGCGGATGCTGCGAAATCGCCGTTTTTGAAAATGCTCAAAGAGAAGCTGCTCTGTTCGGGTTCTTCTGCTGCGTTTGAAGCTCCTCTGGCTTCTTATTTCAACCAGTCAGGAGGATTTTAAAACGCGTTCCTGAGCAAATGTCTGTATTTCTTTCCTTTAATCATTTGAAGAAAATGGTTGAATTCCCCGTGTTGACTTAAATGGTTTGGTGCCAAGTTCATTCTTCAGAAGTAGTTATTGTGATAAAGTCAACAGCTGGCCGTGTAAATAATGACATGCAAACGTTTGGGCACCTCTAGTCTGTTCTCTTTCTTTTGTTGTGAACACCTGGTTACGTTTAGAGACTGCTTTTAAAAAAAAAAAAATTAACCGTTTTTAATATTAAAGCAAAACTTTTTTGTCTTTAATTATTTTCCTTAAAAAAACTCAATTATTTAAAAATCTTGGTTTTATTGTACCCATTCTCACAACATGAAAAAATGAATAAAAAAATATTGGAATGTTTCAACTGTTTTTTTGTCAAAAAGTAAGAAAAAACTCAAACATTTTAGAGATTTTTCGGCTTTTTTGTCTAAAAGAAATTGTTCCTTTTTTCTTCTTGAGGTTTCTCACTCTGGATTTTGTGTTAAAGAAGAAATCATTTCTTTTTCAGTCATTTAACACACATTACAGCCCTTTGAATTTGTGCTCTTTTCTTTTCCTTTAATATGTGACATGAGGCCTGAGAAGAATTGAGTCATGTCTGTTCTAGTGTTTATCATTATTGTTTTGCAGTAAATAAACTGGTCTGACTGATCTGAACATGCTGCCAACTGAGCTATTATTCCAGCATCATCCTTTACTAGTAAAAGGTTTGTAGTTTTTTTTGTATCATTTTATAGATATTTTATTTTTCAAATTGGCCAGTTTGTGTTGATATTTTTCTGTTTACTTCCCCATTCATTTTTAATTTAGCTTTGTTGCAAATCTCAGAGCAGAAACGCTCACCTTTAGTTTTATTCTAAACATCTGTCTGCAGAAGTTAACCGATCGCTGGAGCAGAGGAAGATTGTTTTTTTTAATTCAGACAACTGGTAACTTTTGAAAATTCCATCACTTTGGTCTTTTATTGCACTTTCAGCTCATGACTTCACCAATAGAAGCTCATTAAGGAATTTCTGTTCGAATATTATGGATTCCCCAAATGTTGAGATGAAACTTTTGGCTTTTTTCACATTAAAAAATGTTGAAAATCCCATCAAATGGTTTAAGCTTGAAAACAATTTATTTTTTATTTATGTATAGAGTTGTGAAAATGGTAAAAGTGGTATTTGGATTAAATATGAATTTAGTCTTGGTGCCATTTTTCTTTCCTTTGTGTATGAGAAGGGTGTTCATTGCAGGGGTCTGCAACCTGAGGCTCCGGAGCCACATGTAGTTCTTTTACTCCTCCATTGGGGCTTTCTGGATGGAAAAAAAATGTTTTTCATTTTAAAAAGTAGGTTTCTTTTGGAATAACAAAACCAGGTTTCCTATAGCCCAAAACTAAGAGAATGAAGACCAAATGAACTATTCTGGTTAACAAATCAAGTTTGAGTCCAGTTGTTCATCAGTAAAAGTTCTACAGAAAAATCAATACGTAAGCTATCATTTGCTATCTTACATTTCCCATAATGCAGTGTGTCTCCCAGAACTTGCTTTTAACCATTCTTGCATATTTTCAGTATTGTGAGCTTGAAACTGCACTTTCTGTAGATCACTGGAGATCTTTTTATTTTTAAAAAAAACTGTTTAATTTTAGCACTAAATTTAAAAAAAAATCTATTGTTTTTATACGGTTACAGACGAAAAGAAAAATAATGTGCAGTTCTGCTGTTGTCCACCAGAGGTCAGTGTTAACCAAGACCTGCAGGTCCTTGACGGACTCAATTTCTGATATCTGAGGTGGAAGAAGATGAAGTTAAAGACAAAATAATAGAAGTCAAGCAGAACTTGTTTTGTAGTAGTAGAAACATTACAAATAGATGGGATCTGAGCTTAAAACCCCCTCAAATGTGAGTCCCCGTATGTCTTTCTTCACTTTTTCTTCATCAGGAGTCATCTTCCAATCGTCTCATAATTGAGTCCCCATTATGTGAGCCATCAGGCGCAGACATTATGAGGTGAATAAAAAGTGGATAGAGTTACAGCAGAGAGGCTGTGTCCAGGGTGAGATCATCAGACAACTGCTGCCTGCTGCAGATGGTGGATGGAGCCGAGAGCCAGGTGCAGCTTGTGTTAAGCTCTGCAGGTGGCATTCAGCTGATGGAGCAACACCCCTGCAGCCCTGCTGGAGCTCCTCGGCTCTCTGGACCGCTCCACTAACCTGTTGATGTTTGTGCTTCAGCACACAGATGTGAAACATTTGCAGGGGGCCACACGAACAATTAGAAGTTGAGTTTTTTGCCTGTTTTTTATTAATTTATTTTTTTGTGTGTCAGGTTTGTTTTGATGTCTTTAACATTCAAACTTTAACTGGTGAAAAAAGTAATCTTTTGTGAGCTTTAAATGCACAGACTAAAAGTTATTTAAATGTTTTAAAGAACAACAATTATTGCATTTGTCTGTAATTTGAAGTATTTTTATCAAACTTTTTTTTTAATTGACCAGTGTTTAAAATGTAAAATCTTTATCTTATATGTGCACTATAACTATGAAGAATATACACTATTTTCCCATTTACATCTGTTGACAAAGTTGCTAGTGAATTTCTACAAAAAATAAAATAAAACAATTTTATAGCGCACAAAAATGTGCTGAAAATATATTAATTTTTTTATTTTTTTTTTTTGCTTGTTTGAGATAGAAAATTGTTGATTCTTGTGTTAAACAATATTTTTTTTCGACTTGAATTGAAATATTATTTTTTCACTTGCAGCAAAGCAACTCCACACCATATAAAACCTGTGTTATGTTTAAATGCAGAAAAGGTTTTCCTTTTTCTTCCATTGAAGAATTGGATGCACTAAATTTGCTGCCATCTGCACAAAACATGCAAACTTTAAAACATACTATAAAAAAGGTCCCACCTAACTTCCTGCAGCATGGGTACTTCCTCTGTATTTTCTTAAATGCAAATGAACCCAAACTGCATTTCCATGGTGATTCCATGCTAATGACGTCCTTTGAACTTAAGTTTAACAACCAAAGATTTACATAATAACTGAGACATTGTGCTTCTTTATGACACTTCCGCTTTTATTACAGGAGGATGACTCCTTTCTGCTTTTTGGTTGCCTATAACAATACTGAAAAGAATTCAAGACAATAAAAAACACATCTGACTGGAAAAAATAAGAATTCAAAAACTGTTCAAGTAAAAATATATATATATTTTTCTAAAGTTTCCTTTAAAATTCAAAAATGTTATGGGATGAGTCAGGGGAAGCAAGAAAAAGCTCCCACTGTTGCTACAAGCTGCACAGAGCTTTGTCGACCAATAGGACGAAGCCTTTCTGATGACCTCACAGCTCCTCCCCCCTGTGTGCTCAGTGATGCAGATGATCCACTGATCTGTGGTTGGTCTGCTTTTCCCCTCCCCCGCCAAACCTTAATTTTCTTCACTCACAGGCCTCAGTGGGGAGGGGCAGAGGGCAGGAAGGCGGATGAAGGGGGTGTAGGTCATTAGTCAGTGGGGATGAAAAGGAAAACAGGCACATACACTCAGAAAATGCACACTTAGATGGATACGTCTACTTGAAGTGACATTGGTGTTTCTGTGACGGTTTTGACCCATGGAGCGGGCCGGCTCAGACCAAAACAAGTCTGTGATGTGGGAAGAAGGGCAGCAGGAACACAGCTCCACGCTTGGGTGTCAAACTGAGAGGAAAACATGATGGAAAGCTCCTCTTTTTTTGAAGTGGACTGTGATTTGGAAAACAATGTGGTATCATCAATCAAACAGTGACATTGCCGGCTGAAGTGGACAAAAAGACACCACGCTGAAAAGCAGGAGAAAATACACAAAAAGACACGCATGCACCAGTACATGCAAAGATCCATTTTCGTGACAGTTGACCTAAACTCTGGTGTGGATCACACGACCAAGCCTTAGTCGGCTTTAAAACAAGGCTTTTGGGTTCATTTGAAGAAGAACTCTGGTCCGTTTCACCTCAGTGTGAATGACAACAGAGTCAAAAACCTCGTTTCCATTGAGCAGTCCGATCAGGTTCAGTAAGAAGTGGTACGGTACGGTACGGTCCAGTTAACTCTGGCAAGGGTTAAGCCTTGTTTCCACTATGCATGGTGTAGACCGCCACCGTGCTGCTAGCTCACCCCGTATCACAGCGTCACCAAGGATTGGAAAGGAACATTTGTAGTTCCACCGCAAACCTGGCCTTGCTGTTGTTTACGGGCATTTTCAATATAGCTTCATGACCAAATGAGTACACAGGAAACTGCAAAAACTCTAATGCTTACAAACGTTAGCTTAAGTGAGCGCCTATCAACGGGTGGCTAAAGCGACTTAGCCCCCATCGTTCTGTTCGTCTTTTCAATGAATCTACAACTGATGGGACCCTCCGAGAGTTATGGGTAGTTACTGTTCAATGGGTCCATTTTACAATGGAAATGTTCAAAATACTAAACCAGACCGCTCAGTGGAAACGAGGCTAAAGAGTACCTGGAAGTAATTGACATTACATGAATGACAATTACCAAAGAAAAGCAACACATTCCCCAAAAGACTTATGGGTAAGTGAGCTGTAGTGAGTTCAGGTGCTTAGCAAGAATCATTGACTGTATATGAGAACTGGACTGGGTGACCTCTCCCACCTTGTGTTCAAAACAGGAAGTGCTCCCTGATTCCAAAAAGGCAAAACCCCATAGGTCGAAAGATGAAGTAAGCACAGCTTTTGTACACATCAGTGATTGGAGAGGCTCCATTTTCCTAACTGTTCCATGGGAGGAACAATAGACCTATTTCAACTTTGCTTGAGTTGTTTTGCTTTGGTGTGTTTTCATGTCATTTGTGTACTTTTTTTCTCTTCCACTGAAACACCAGGTCTCGTTTTTAGTCTTGTTTTTGTTAAAGTTCCCCCATGTGGTCTAAATTAACCACCATATATCATATTTTCTGCACTATAGGGCACACCGGACTATAAGTCGCACCATCAATGACTGGTCTATTTTCAAACTTATGTCTTATATAAGAAGCTCCAAACTGTAGACCTCCGTCGGTCAGCGGTGACTATGGATGGCGTATCTTGGTATGTTTGTAGTGTCGTTGGTGACTGAAAAGACCAATCCAGGAAAGGCATTCTTTGTCGCAGAAGTCACATGGAGGATGCCCTTGTTCCCAACCTTTCTGCAAGCTTGCTTGTCTTCCGATCCACGCATCCTGTTCTTTACTTGAGCTGTTAAGTCAAAGTGGCCTTCCACTCTAAGCAGTCTGCTTCAAGGTCTTCCCAAGACTGCATGTTTATGCTGATGACTTTCATGCCTCTCTTCACAACATCTTTAGGATTGAACGCCCTGTACTCCTCTTCCCAGATGATGGTTCTCCGTAGAGGATGTCCTTTGGGATTCTATCATGGCCGAGCAAGCGCAGGCAACACTACTGGAGCATTATGTATTTGCTGGGAAGGCCTAATTGAGTCAGAACTTTAATGTTGGAGACTTTGTCCTGCCAGGTGATGCCCAGAATAAAGCATAGACCTCCTAGGTGGAAGGCTATCAGTCTCTTCTCTTGTCTGGTGTATGTGGTCCATGTCTCACTCTCAAACTATAAGGCTACTAAACTAAACGAGTCAGTCAGAATTTATTAAATGCATTCACAGTGACTCTAGAACTTGTTTGCAACACACTACACCTTCACTGAAGGTTCCCGTTGACATTGTCTTGAATTTGAATCATAGCAGCCAAACATCTTCTTTCTTGAAGCATTTCGCCAGACACTCAAGTGGCAAAAAGTTTCAAGAAACAACATCTGAAGTCCAGTTGCTACACATTAGTGACGTTAGGAGTGTTAATCCGAAGTCTTCCCTTACCCCTACAGCGTCTCCCTACCCCTACATTTAGCCCTCTAAGTGGAAAGCTCTGGAAAAATAGTCTTCAAATTCCGATGACCTTGATCCATTTTTGAGGTGTTGCGATTTGTAAAACACACTGAATTTTTGGGAAATGGTTTATGGTACGTTTTTAGATGGCCTGTAGTTGGTTTGGCTAACATTCTGTTGTCTTGAGCTTATTGTATTTCTTGTAAGGGTCCAGTTTATCAATTTTTAACTATTTTTTTAAAATATAAAATCTTCTTTTCATTATAATTTTCCTTTGTCCTCGTTTGGCAACTTGGTCCCTTACAAAGTCGACGAATTCTAGCAATAATTCTGAAAATAAAAGAAAAAAATTCCACTTGTATCATGCTATTCTAAGTTTATTAAATACATTTTTTTCTCACATGATATTAAACATCGTCTACACAGGTCGAGTCATATGTAACAAACATATGGTATTAATGAGATTAGCTCCCTCTTCAGCGGGCGATCCATCCGCCCATCTGTCTATCCATCCGTCTGTCTGGCCACTCATCTATCCATCATCCATCTCCCGGTCAGCCAATCGATACCTGATGTCAGGATGAGGTAAGTGATGACTTCAGAGTCATTAAGTGAGATGATAGGCGGACACGGTGCCATCAGCAGCCGCGGCTGGAAATGGATGGACCCCAGACACCCCGGGTCGTATTTCACTGGCCTGTCTCGCTCACACACACACGCACGGCGCTGGCCCGGCGAGGATCTCCTATCTCCTGCCATAGAAATGGATTTTTCCCCTGCAGACCACACAGGCTGATTCATATCTCTATTGATTTAGATGAGAAGATGAACTGAATGGGATGAAATGAGATCGGTCTCAGAAATAAATTAGAAATTAATCATATTGATCTGTTCCAGATACACGCATTGAGCCAGTTACATATATACATTGAGTTGCAACAAAAAGACACCGAAACAACGTTCGGCTCTAATCTGAAATGAATTATGAGGACGTGATGGAACTGTCATGAGCATGTTAGACAAATCTGTGAGATGACAGCAGCTTAATGCTTCCAATAAAGCACTCAGCTGTTCCTGCTGCAGACCCGATCGGCTGGAGCGAGGAGCAGGACCAAAAACGCACCAACTGGATCAAATTACAGCACAAAGCAGGAGGAGCAAGCAGTTTGAAACCCGACTCTGCTTCAAAAACATCACTATCGTTTTGTCTGCTTCACACAAGAATAGATCTACATACAAATCTGCCACCGTTGATGCAAATTGGAATCAAACCTGTTTCTGCCGGTCTGAACTGTTTATAGGAGGCGTGCAGAGGAGATCCGGCGATGGTCTCCTCCAAACGCAGATATCTCAGAAACCACCGACTAGATTGGCATGACATGTGACCTCGATACCACATCTCTTCCCCGTTTCTCATTACTTCACAGGCCCTGCTTGTAATTAAGGTCACAGATTCTTGATGCTAGATGCTTGCAGCATCTATTCCCCAGAATATCTGAAGATCTCACAGAGTTTGGAGTTCTGCAATTTTCAGACGAGTCACTTCTTTTTTTTTTTTGTTTAATTTGTTTTGCATCAGCTGTTCCTGATGTTCATTGATGACAAGCAGTTTACAAACGCATTTAAATTTTAGACTTTGGTTTACATATGGGAAGAATTGACGGAGTGAAATCCCTGTCAGGAATGTACATCCTCAGATTGACTCCTGAATCTGACTGGATCAAGGCCTATACAGAGAGGTGTGAGATTTTGTATAAGACTCCATACTCTGGTCCTAAATTAAAGTCTGAATGTAGAGAAAAATGTGACTTACACAGACAGCGAAGATTGGAAATATCAGCCTGTATCCTCACGTTACTCACATTTATCTGAGTGAAAAGTGTTTCTATGAGTCTGAAAAAGGTACAAGCCTTTAAATTTTCTTTTTAACAGTTCTTTAATGTTACAGCCTCTGTTGTTGTAGAGTATGTTTGATTTAAAAAAACAATAAAAAGGTAAAGTTTGTAAGATCTTAATGATACTTAGTTAAAAAAATGGAGTCAGCTTAAAAACAACAGTGCTGGATTTCTTGTAACTGAATCCCTCCATCGCTCCATCGGGTCATGGGGTTGCTGGAGCCTATCCCAAACACTGTTGGAAAAAGGCGGGAACTACCTTGAATTAGGGATGGGCAACTCCAGACCTCGAGGGCCACATTCCTGCGTGTTTTCCAACACATTCTGCTCTGGCATGTACTAATTGGCTAGACATACCTGAACCAGGTAATCAGTCATGGATAGGACTTGGATATCTGGAAATGATGCAGATACAGCGGCCCTCGAGGCCTGGAGTTGCCTATCCCTGTCTTGGAGGATTTGCCGGTCCATCACAGGGTCGCACATGAACCCTGGTGTGATTTTCCACAGTCAGAACATACCTGGACTAACTAATGGAGCAGTAATGACATAAAACCAAAAAGAGGAATAAAAAAAAGAGGGAAATTTTTAAGACTCTTGGTCAGGATTAGATAAGATTATGCAATACGTAGTGATGGTTAGAGTTAGGGCTGTGTATTGGCAAGAGTCTGGCAAAACGATACGCATCACGATGCACACGTCTCGGTACGATATATATCACGATATATCCCAAGGCAGCACCAGAGATGATATTTTGCTACATTTTAAAGAGTGTGAATTGGATAAAAACTTTTTAGTGCGGTGTAGAGCTGCTGAAAGAGGTTCAGTGAGCTGAATGAAGTATCGCGATATTTCATCTCATCAATACTGTCCTAAATCTCTTAGAGTTAGACAGTGTTAGGTCCTAAAAGTAATCATTAAGTGAACTCGTGACCTAAAAAAGAAACTGGGTTTAAAGGACTTTAATATCACAGATTTTTTAGTTGGGGAAAAACAACATATTGGTCCAGAGACATTTCGTAGATAAAAAAAAAACATTTTGTTTTGGTGAAGAAACATGAAGGTCACTTGTAGATGGATTCCTCAGGCTTCATGCTTAAAGGACAAAACAGAGGAAACAGCGTCATTCGCTGACACCAACTCCACTATAATGTAACATGCAGCTGTACTAGCACCAAATGTACAAGGAAAACATGTTGCTTTGATTTGTTTGATAATGTGTAATTGTTATTGCTGTTTTAGACCGCTCATATTTGATTTGTCTTTTGTGTTTTTAGTGAAGAAGAAAATAAAAACACAAACACTCGCTGAAAAGAGCATTCAGAAAGATGAAGTTGAAGACGGGAACTTCAGCATTGTTTCAAACCCCTCTTGGAGGGTGTACATTGAGGTTAAAATAAAGTTTGCATTAAAAATCCCCTCAAAACGTGTTTTTGTTTGTTAAGAAGCAATTGACAGACTGGCTCTCACAGTGACGTTTCCACCATTTGTCTCCCTTGGAAACGAGAGAAACTGAAAACCCGGGAGCAAACGGGAGGACATCTGGACACGTCTCTTCCTCTCCTTCCTGCCCTCTCGTCTCCAGCTCTGTCACATCTCTTCTGACTTCCTTCTCCCCTCCTTGTTTTCCACACCCTCCCGATTCTCTCTCCACCCTCCCTCTTTCACTCTCCAGGGGCTATCAATCACAGTTGCCATGGCTGGGCGCACGGCTGGCCTGTAGGTGGTCATGCCGACGGCAGATGGCTCTTTATCACTGGAACCCTGGCCTCACCATGACAACCACAGAGAGCAGGAAGTGACACATCCAGCCGAGATCTGGACGAGAGAACAGCACACACGTGCACGCGCACACTCACGCACACACAGGCTATCCAAGAGTCTAACCCAGGAGTCGGCAACCTTTAACAGTAAAAGAGCCATTTGGGCTCGTTTTCTACTGATCAAAACCTAGAAGGAGCCGCATAGACTTACTTTAGCCTTTAAGAAAATTGGCATTCATGACCTTCTAATTGTTTTTTTAATTTTTTAGTAAATGTGAATTATGTGAAGTATTTTGGTATGAACAGAAGCAAAAATATAAAAAGAAACTACCAGTAGCATGTCTCAAAATGGGATTTTTTTTATTTTTACCTTTACCTTTAGTAGAGGTCAAATTAGAAAAAAAAAAAAAAAAAAAAAACTGGCCTGTTAATTAATTACTAGCTGAACTCCAAATTAGCAAAAAATTCCTCAATAAATGAAATCAGCCAAAAATGTTAGCATGTTGCTAAAATAAAAGCTAAACTCTAAATTAGCCTAAAAAAACAGTAGATAACAAATTAGTAAAAAATGTTAGCCTATTGCTAAAATATTAGCATAAAAAATAATTTGAGCCCAAATTAGCCACAAAAAAAATGCTAGCTCGTTGCTCAATTACTAGCTTACCTCCATAATAGCCTAAAATTTCTTAGTAAACTAAATTAGTCAAAAATGTTAGCATGTTGCTAAAATAGAAGCTAAACTCTAAATTATCTCCTAAAAACTTGATAGATAACAAATTAGCTGAAAACATCATCAATATTAGCTAAACTCCAAATTAGCATAAATTTAATCACTAAACTAAATTAGTCAAAAACATTAGCATGTTGCTAAAATAGAAGCTAAACTCTAAATTAGCCTAAAAACCACAGTAGACAACAAGCTAGCAAAAACACGTTACCATGTTGCCATAACAGAAGCTAAACTCTAACATTTTTGAAAATTACTATTATTTTATTTTTTTTCTTAAGCCACCATGGAGAGGTAAAAGAGCCACATGTGGCTCTGGAGCCGCAGGTTGCAGACCTCTGGTCTAACCTCTAACTAAGTAGCAAACCTCTATTTTGACCATCAAATGAATCCAACAAAATGTTATATCTTACAGTTTTCAAAATACTTGACAGTTTTGGAAAAATAGTCATATTCAAGTCAGCTAGCTAGTATTCCTATAGACATTATATTATAGGGCAACAAGAAACTCTTAGACTGCAAAAACTGAAACCTAAAAATGTAAAAAAGAACATATTTTTAAAGAAAAATTGTCTTATTATATGTCTTGCAAGAGAGAATAGCGTACATTAAGCCTAAAAATGTACCAAATATTTTGTTTCCAAATTTGATTGAGGTTCTGATACTCTTTCATTTCACAAAAGTTCTTCTCAGTTGTAACACCTTCTACAAGGCTTAGCCATCTCAGTACTGGACCCCTTCACCTGAATTCACACTCACCGGACACGTTTTTAGGTACAGCTTTCTAGTATTGGTTGGACCTCCTTTACCTCCAAAACTGCTTTTGGCCACAAATGCATTGAGTTGCTGCCATGTGATTGGCTGATTAAAGATTACACTAACCAGGACCTAATAAAATGGCAAGTGAGTGTATTTACATCCATAAAAAAAGAAAAATCTCGTACATTTTTGCTTTTACATAAATACTAAAGTCATTTTGGAGCCAAAGTGGTTTGATTTATATTTGTATCAAATTAACTGACAATTTTCTTTTTTAGAAAAAAAAAGTAAAACTTGAATAAAATACTAAGAAACCATACTGTAAATTCTTGTTACAGACTTGTGCACCAAATAACAAAACAAATGCACAGAATCTGTTTTTATAAAAAAATGAACCCAAAATGTCTGCATATGAAAAAAAATAACTGTAAAAAGGCACTTTATTGATTTTGTTTTGAAGTAACAAATCATAATAATAATGCAAAGAGGCAGAATTTTCTTTTAAAATCACCAGTTTGCTTTTAAAGACACTAATTCTATCATGTTGTTTAAGTCCTCATATCAGATTAAATAGCTAGTAAATGTACATTAGTGTTTGTCTATTGCAGTTTAAGATTCTATGAAGCATTTTAATAACAGAGTAAACATGAAATCCATATATTTGTAGGGTTTTAGCTCACATCTTCAAAGGGGAAATATAGAAAAAAGGGACTGAGCTGAAATTCCTGGAAGGAGAAATGAGGCTGGAAGACAGGACTGCATGCTGGGTTGGAGGTGAAGTGTGTGTGTGTGTTCTTGTGTGTGTGTGTTTGTGGGGCTGGTGAATTTCACGTCCCACTTCCTCCAGCAAAGAGATTAGGCCAGACGTCTGTCTCACACTGACACACACTGCTGTCTGCAGGAGTGAACACACCCTCTCCAACAATCTGAGTGTTCATAGAAGGACGCCTTATTGAGTCCAAACAGGCAAAAATAAAGAAACGACACAAGAGGAGCATAAAATAAAAGCTTAGAAATGTATTCAATTCATGAATGTGAATAAAATGTATTTTTCAAACATTTGGGGGAGAGGAGTCTCTGGTTTTTCTAATGTTTTTAACATTTTTCTTTGCTGCTGTTTTGACTGTATTCAGAAATATTTCAATTCAATTCAATTCAATTCAATTTTATTTATATAGCCCAATATCACAAATTCAATTTGCCTCATTGGGCTTCATGCCTGTAGTTTTTACAGATGCACAGATGGAGTCATAAAATATGCACAATAGGTAAAAACTAAACAGACTATAAAGAACGGTCATCCCTGTCCTTAGACCCTCCCTCGCGGTAAGGAAAAACTCCTAAAAAAACCTGAGTCAGGAAAAAAAGAAGAAACCTTAGGGATTCCCACATGAGGGAGAGATCCCATCCCAGGACGGACAGGCGATACCAGAACGGTTAAAGAAAAGTTAGCTGCTAAAACTGCATATATGAGTAGAGTTCATTCATATAGAGCTGAGGGACGAGTGATGATTAAGTCCATAGTCCAGATGAAGCAGAACTGCAGTCCACGACCAGGAGCAGGAGGACAGACGACCCACCAGGAATCACTCCCACTCAGAGATGCAGGATGGTGTCGGGGCTTCATCCAGATGGGCGGGGCTTCGTCAGGATCACCAGCAAGTCTCCCGGAAACTGCAATCTCTCCCGGTCTCCCACAGGGGAGTCGGAAAGAAGGAAAAACATGTGAATTATACTGCACCACCAACAAAGGCATACAATTAGAAGTAAATAAAAAAGTAGAGGAGAGGAGAAGTAGATGGAAAAGAGGACAGAGCCCCAGTGCACCATACTTTCCCCAGCTTCTAACTTCTAGCAGCCTTCTATGTTATTATGTAGAGAATATACATATTTCATAATTTATATTGCAAGCATATATTGGAGAAGTATGTGATTATAATAATTATTTCCCCAAACTTCAGAACAGTATGGGAGCATTATGTTAATTATTCTATGATTACTGGCTAGTCTGGCAGAACGCCTGTCCAAATAGGAATGTTTTAAGGCTAGTTTTGAAGGTAGAAACTGTACCTGCCTCTCTGACATGAGCTGGGAGCTTATTCCATAGAACAGGAGCTTGATAGCTGAAGGTTCTACCTCCAACTGTACTTTTAGAAATTCTAGGAACTACAAGCAGTCCAGCATTTTGTGAACGAAGTGTTCTGACTGGTTGGTAAGGAACTATGAGATCTCTAATATAGGATGGGGCCACACCATTCAGAGCCTTATATGTTAACAGGAGGATTTTTCCACACAAATGTTTTTGAAAAAAGGATTTGGTTACTTTTTACTGAACAATAATTTCTGTTTTTTAATCCACTGGCAGAAGAGCAGCCTCGAATCATGAAACTACCTCTTTCTTTTATAAAGTAAGAAAGTGTCCTTATGAAAAGGAAACTGAAAAGCAGAAGTTCAACATTAAATATACTTATAATTAAATTCTGTGGTGTATTTCTCAGGGGAGTAAAAAAGCGAAAACAGAATTCTCTGTATAAGTTTGTGTTCTACAATAATTTTCCGTAAATTGTGATATTCCATTGTGCTTTATAAGTCAGTCTGTACAGCGGTGTAGCGGTTCACTCTCATCTCTCATCTCTCAGCAAACAGGTGCTGATTTGAATCCCATTGGGGTCCTTTCTGTCCAAAAACATGTTTCATAGCTTTCATGAAGATTCTGTTCTGTCCCAACATGTGAATGTGTGATTATGTGGCAACCCATCCAGGGTGCAACAGTAGCTAGGATAGGCTCCAGCAACCCTGTGACCTCAAAAGCGATTCAGTGATAGATGGACGGTTTCATGAGTCAGAGTGGCTTCTTGTTGGTTATAGATGAGCAAAATCCATGACATTTTTTAAGACATTTGTGTTTGTTCTCTTTCTAGCACGTTTCCTAAAACTTTTTTATTTTTTTTTATTTATGTCTCAAAATGTTTTTAGGGAGTGCAAGGTGTAGCAGACATATGGGGGTGATGTTTAATGAAACAAAGTAAGAGAACACATGAGACAAAAGAAGAATCTGACTTTTCTAATTTAAAATGCAAAAAAAGACGATAAAAATTTGAGATAACAGGAGATAAAAGTACAAACCATCTTTGAGGTAATCTTACCTGTATAAAATGTATCACATCTACAAGTTTATTGACCATGTATGTGTAGGGTAGGAAGAAAACTAATTGAAATTAATTGGTTTTAATTGATTTTCTTCGGTCTATAAAAACACAAAAACACTAACATTTCACAGCCTGTCTGAGAAACTCCACAACCGTGACTGTAACGCACAAGTTCAGAGTAACGTTGAGTATTTTCACGCGAAGGAAAAGAAAAGCGAAGTCCTGCACACTGTCCACTGGCTGACGCACAGCCGCAGCAGCAGGTCCTGGCTGTCAGTTTGGGAGACGTCAGCAGCTTCAGTGGGAGAGAAGCCATTTGTGACGGCTGGCTGGACCGGTGAGAGCGTGCACGCACGCATCACGCTGGGTTACTGTACACACTACAGCACTGCAGCCTCACCAGACTCCAGATGAGGAACCTGCTAAACTTTAAATTCATAGAAATTAAAAAAAAAAACATTGAAGGTCGATGAAATTTCAATATGAGCCGGGATGTTTATTGTATTAAGGTTTATGTAACAGAGAGGGAAGTTTAGTTAAAAAATTTAATTTAATCTTTTACTGTATTTAAAGACGTCCTTGATGAACCTCAGAAGAATTTCTTAGTTAAATATAATTATTTTTGAGGCCAGCTTTCATCTCCACGATTGTTGCCATCATGGCCAAATATTTTGTCACTGTGCCAGAACTTTTTTTAAGATGTCAGTTGGGATGAAAAAAAAAGAAGACTATGATGAACTTAAAAGACCTGTACTAGAACACAAATTCTACTTTAAATATGATCAGAGATTTACAGAAATGTACACAAAGCCATTTCAAAAATGAACATTTGTGACTTGTCTGTTACCAATTAACTAGTGGTTACTTTTTAACCTGTTAACTGTCATGTTTAATACAGGAAGTGTGGGTTTCAGCACTATTGCAACCAGAAAACCAGAGACCAAAACACAAGGTTAAAGCAAACAAAACAAAAATGGAACAGTAACAAAAATCTAGAAAAATGCTTCATCTTTTTTTTTTGCATTTTGGATTACAAAAATAACAAATTATGGGGAGATTAGTTAATCTGTAATTAAATTAATTAGATCCAAAAGCCAAAATATTCCAAATATAACTAATTTCAGACTTGTAATCAGATTACAAACCTGTTTTCAGGTTATTTAAAAGTGTAATACAGTATTACATGTGTAATCAAACAAAAAATATCTAGCTAACATATATATTGGACTATAAGTCACATTTTTAGGAGAAATTTATTTAACAAAATTCTGGACCAAGAACAGATATTTTATATTTTCTAGTTTGTTTTTTTTATCTAGAAAAAATATTTAATCTTTTTTTGCATGTAGAGTACAATAACTAGTAAAATTACACAAGTTTTGATTAGATTACTGACTTTGTAATCAAATTATTTGATCTAGAAACCAAAATGTTCCAAATATAACTAATTTCAGACTTGTAATCAAAAATACACAAAATGTAATCAGATTACAAACCTGTTTTCAGGTTATTTAAAAGTGTAATACAGTATTACATGTGTAATCAAACAAAAAATATCTAGCTAATATATTTATTTTGGACTATAAGTCACATTTTAGGAGAAATTTATTTAACAAAATTCTGGACCAAGAACAGATTTTTATATTTTCTTAGTTTTTTTTTTTAATCTAGAAAAATATTTAATCTTTTTTTGCATGTAGACTACAATAACTAGTAAAATTACACAAGTTTTGATTAGATAACTAACTTTGTAATCAAATTGTTTGATCTAGAAACCAAAATATTCGAAAATATAACTTATTTCAGACTTGTAATCAAAATACACAAAATGTAATCAGATTACAAACCTGTTTTCAGGTTATTTAAAAGTGTAATACAGTATTACATGTGTAATCAAACAAAAAATATCTAGCTAATATATTTATTTTGGACTATAAGTCACATTTTAGGAGAAATTTATTTAACAAAATTCTGGACAAAGAACAGATTTTTATATTTTCTTAGTTTTTTTTTAAATCTAGCATGTAGACTACAATAACTAGTAAAATTACACAAGTTTTGATTAGATAACTTTGTAATCAAATTATTTGATCTAGAAACCAAAATATTCAAAAATATAACTTATTTCAGACTTACACAAAATGTAATCTGATTACAAAACCTGATTTTATGTCAGTTAAATTGTAATACAGCATTAACTTGTTAGCAAATCAAAAGATTTGTGGCTACTGTATATTCTTTTTTACTATTAGTAAAAATTACTATTAGAAGGGACTTCATCCATTCGTCCCCGACTGGTTTAACTCTCAATGTGCGTTCAATAGTATTTTGTATGTAGGGCCGGAAAACAGTCATAAAAACTTGCGTAGTTGTGCGTAAGAGCGAGTTTTGAACGGGGAAGCCCAAAATGAGCATTTATGAGTGTTCACATGAACTTTTTATTGTAAGTGGTCACTTGAGCGCCCATAGTCGAAGTTGGTGTGAAGGTAGCGTGAGACTTGGCGCTACTTTTTCCGAATTGGCATCAGTAACAAATACTGACACATACAGTGCCCTCTAGTGGTTATTTCTATTAATTCAGAAAAAAAGAAAAATCACATAAATCACACCCTGCCAAAAAAAATGCAGCTTATACTTAAAACATATAATAAAAACACTATATTGTTTTCTATTAAATTTCTATGTTTGCAATTTTTTAAATGAATCCAAGTCTAGTTATTACAGAACTGCTCGTGAACGTACACATGCTGGTGCTACTGTAGCTTCAGCTAAAACAATAGGAATATCTGCTCCAAAATGAAAGTGAATGATGAGACGGAGGCGGATGGTTGGTTTCCTAGGCGAATATCATGATTCACTTTTATTAAAAGCATCATAGCTACAATTCATCATACATGATGTTTCCAAAAAACAAAGGAAAAAAAAAACACATTTACATGGTATGTCTGTAAACTTCAAGGCTAGATAAGAAATTTGAGGTAATGCTCTTCAGCTTGCTGGCTAAAAGTAACAAAAAGTCCTTTTTTTTCAAGAAAAGTAGCTAAGTAATAAAGGTACCTGATTACTTTTTACTCTTTAACACCAGTGCATCAACAGGAACAGAGTGAGACAAGACTGATTGCAGTACTTCTTAGTCATGGTTACAGTTTTTACGTTTGTTTTTCGTTTCATATGACACTTGTGGTTAATCATGTCGTGTGCGTGTGTGTCGGGAGAGTGACGAAACATTCACAAGCTGCCTCGGTTATTGCTGTCTCAGCGTTTGAGAGGAGAGCGGCCGTCGTCGTGGCGACTCCCTGCATATGCTGGCTGTGATAGCGAGCGTGAACAAGAGCGGGCCACAGCGCCGGCTTGAATGTACTTTCAAAGATCTGAACCACTTGCAGCACTTGATTTCACTTGAACTGGCCTTTTGGGGATTCGGGGGGGAGGGGCGGGGCGACAAATCAAGCACCGCTCGTGCTTTTCAAGTATTTTAAACTTACGGGCAGAGTGGAACTTTATGCTTTAACAGCTCCGGGTTGGAGGGGGGCGAAGTGTCTCAGTCCTGTTTTTCGGTCAGGCCTGGTGTCAGTGTGTGTGACTAGAGCAACAGTCTTATCAGAGTAGGTCACCTTGGAGCAGCACTTGGTCTGGAACTACCGGGATGTGAATGTTTTTGCGGCGTAGGAAGGGGAGGGACCAAAAAAAAAAAAAACAGCTTTAAAACCTGAAATATCACATCCCTGTGTGGACCAGCGCTCCCATTAATTCACAAAGTCCTCCGGCGGAGGACAGCTGGTTTCAGTAGCATGAAGCGGACCAATCAGAAGGCCTGATTGGCGGCAGACCCAGCCCGCCTGCCACCCCGTACACCGAAAAACCGGCCGCCTCGAGGGGGGAGGATTCAGATGTGGCAGTAGGAAGGAGGTGCGACTGGTTTTCAGTGTGGGACTGGGTTTAACAGTATCGGTTCGGCGCCTCATCAGGAGTGCGCGTACTCAAAAAGGAAGAGTTGTTTGTGGGGGGGGGCGAGTCCTCGAAGACACAAGTACACAAAATCAAAGGGCTTCTTAGTGTGTGTAGTGGTAGACACCTGAACAAGAAATCAAGTACATGTCCGGATGTGCGAGACAAAATTCTTCTCATCGTTTATTTTCCTCATCAGAGTCTACCTGGTCTGATATGTGAGAACTACAAAAAAAACAAAAAACAGCTCAGTCAACTCCAATACCCACAATTCCTTTTGCAGCAGCTTTGTCAGACAGACAGCCGGTTTGCTGTAATGCCGTTTTATCGTTTGAGAACTGATGTCAGAAAAAGCACGAGACGTGGCGTTTTTCTTGGCTTAATGAGACGCTGCTAACAACAAAACAGACAAAAAAATTAAAAAAGGAGGAGGCAGAAATGAAAAAAATAAAGACTCAGGAGCTGAAAGCAGCAATAATAATAATATAATAATAGAAGCACTATTGGAAACTTGTGAAATCCTATCTGAGAGGAAACGAAATGCGGAAAGAACAAATCTTTGAGGAGCCGAGCTGCGAGCGGCGGAGGTTTTCCCTGACTACACTATCAATCAGAGAGATTTAACTTAACACAAACACACCTGTCCTCTCTGACGCAGAGTAAATACACCTGGCCAAACAATAAAGACAGAAGGGAAAAAAATCATAAAAAACAACAACAAAACAACAGAATTCTTAATAGTTTGGATATTTGTGGAGGCGTGTAAACGTGGTGGGGGGTCAGAGGGGAGGAAATGTTCAAGGCCGGTCAGTTTCATGTTCAGTCACTCCTGCCCTACTGTGGAGACGCCGCCGCCTCTTCCTCATCCTCCTCCTCTCCTCTTTCTTCCAGAGTGGGCTGTTGGGCTTCACCGCTCGTCTCCCCCTCAGCCAAGTCCCTCCGTCCCCCTCCCTGTGCGTCCTCATCCTCCTCCTCCTCATCGGCTGCAGCTTTCACTTCCCCCTTCTTGTCCTCCTCCTCTTCATCCCTCGAGGCGGTCGGGGTCGTGGCGCTGCCGCCCAGCGCTCCAGCCATGGCGCTCTGCAGCTCAGCCAGGGTGGAGGCGGTGGGGAAGCCAGGTAGGCTGAGTCCTCCGAGGCCCGGGGGCAGGAACATGGAGGGGTACAGGAGCCCGGGAGCCATGGTGGAGATGAGGAAGGGGTTGAATGCCAGGGAGTTGGCAGACATGCCGGCAGCCGCCAGCAGGGCGGCGGCATCGCCATTGATGGAAACATCTGTCGATGAGTCTGCGGCTGGCAGCTTCACCGCTCCGTCGCCGGCAGACTTCTGCATTCCCTCTGAGCCGCCCTCGCCTTCCATCTTCCTCTTCTTCGTCTTCAGCCCCTCCTCATTGGCCTCCTGCTCATCCTCCACCTCATCACCATCATCTTCATCTATCTCCTCTCTCTTCCTCTTTACGGTCTCCTCTCCGTCTGCTCCCTCTGCCTCCATGGTTCCGTTGCTCGCCGCCGTGGTGACGGTGGAGTTGGTCGCAGAGGGGGCAGCAGAGGCTGTCGCCAAGTTACCGGCGAAGAGCCCGCCGAGGCTGAACATGTTCGGGAGGGCGGCCATATTGGGCAGGCCTCCCATACCTGGCAGCATGAGGGGCAGCATGGAGGCAGCGGCGGCGTTGGCGGCACTCTGCTTGGGGTCGGTGGGAGGAGGGAAGGCCATCAGCCCAGCAGCCAACTGGAGAGACTGGAGGCTCTGGAGAGACGACAAGTCCATCCCTCCAAACAGGCTGTTGAGGAGCAGAGGGTTGATTCCTCCTGCAGACAAACGCAGACTCAGAACGGAGCAAACACACAATCAGCTTCGCGTCAGACGCTCCGGCTTACCTGCTGATGAAGCCGCAGTCGCCAGCGACGCCTGCGCAGCCTGAGCTGCAGCTGCTGCTTGGGCAGCGGCGGCTGCTTTGGCGATCTCAGATTTGGGCCGTCTCCCCCGGCGACGCACGCCCTCCTCCCTGACGACAGGGCCGGTCAGAAGTCGGTCAAACATGGCTTCTGGGAGGAAACCCTGAAAAAGAGCATTTCTGTTAAAGGAGTTCAAACCTCTCAGATCCATCAGCTCAGTTGGGTACAAACCGACTGCTTGACGATTTCTGTCCAATCAGGCGCGATAGAAAACTCCGGGTTCTCCAGTAACCACCTTGGAAGCTCCTTCATTGGTGGAGCCATAGCCCCGCCCATCTACACAACAATTAAAGGTGTTTTAGGGGATGAAATGATTTAAAAAACAAATTCTCAAACTGGTCTTCACCTTGCGTCCGTTTCGTCTGTTCACCACAGGGACCCTCTCATCCCCCGTCAGGGTGTTGATGTCGATTTTGTTTGGGTTTCGACAGCGGTGGCGTTTCTGCTTCGGCTTGGAGAACTGAGACAGCAGCATCTCCTCGCTCTTCTGCAGAAACGTAAAAAAGCAGGATTTAAAAAAAATAAAAAAAAATCCCCAACAGGCTGATTTCAATGTGGAAATGAGGAGCATTTACTGGTGTGAATCCTGGCATGTCCATGTAGGAGGGGTGCTGCCGCAGCCACTCTCCGAGGTCTTTGTTGGAGAGCGCCGTCTCCTCTTCCTCCATGCTGCCCGACGCCAGCGATCGGGCGCTGGGGCTCTGCTCGGGGACGCTGTGGCCTCTGTGGGGATGAGCCACTTCCTGAACCGAATCCAAAGCCGGGACTTTCTTTTCATCCACGTCGTCCTATACACACAGGGAAATGTTAGCGCTGGAGCTGGAGATGAAATCTGCTTTTAGGATTACTCTGCTCCACATACCCCCCCTCCGGTCCTCTTGTTCCCCATGAACAGCAGCTCCAAGCCCTCCACATTTTTCCTGCGGCCCCGCCTCCGTCGTATCATGGGCAGGTCGGCCTCCAGCGAACCATTGGCTCGGTGTCCGGAGGAAGGGACTTGCTGCAGCAACTCCATCTGAGCCTTCAGGGAGGGGTTCGTCAGAGTGTTGGGGAAGCCAGAGAATGATGGAGAGGCCTTGTGGTGATGGTGCACCCCCTGAAGTGAGAGGAACATTTCAGTAAATCAAACGTGTCACTGTTGTGAAGTATCTTCCAAGCAGACGCCTCTGAGGCGTCATCACGGCCCCTCCCTGTTCGGTATGGAACCGCAAGCTTTTATGCTGCGTATAAAAAAAAACTTGTGTAAACGGACAGATTCCTGTTTGCACCTGCTGTGGTAATCAGGCGCCAGACATCAAAGGGACAGAAAAAAAACCTCAAAGAAGTTCTGCTACAGTACAGAAGTTGAGTTGGGTTGTTCACCCTGCAGGTACACGTGTGGTGATGTTCATGCTGGTGGCGTTTGCTCTGCTAATGCATACTCAAAGGACAAATCTCAATCATGATGTGTTTGTGCCTCTTTCAGTTAAAGATGTCATAATTCAATGTGAACGTGCACTCGGGGACAGCTGTGTAAACAGACTCGTGAGGTGGTTGCATCTTTAACTAGTGTGAGAAGGAGGGTTTAAGACCCGCTCAGATAAAAACTGTTTTTAACATGTTTTTGTGGCATTTTCTCATGATGGAGGACATATATAAAGAAAATTAAGATTAAAATGGCTTTTCTGAGTATTTTTTCCTCTTAATTGTTGTAAATCAGGAGCAGACATTTCCCATCAGGGATCGCCACAGTAAAACAGCTTCCACCGAGTTGCATATTTGATTTGGCGGATTCTTCTGCTGGATGCCCTTCCTGACACAATCCTGAATTTCATCTGGGCTGGGGACAGGCACAGGGAGACCTGGGCTCAGGCCCCTTTGTGGAAGTAGTGTGAATCCTCTTCCATAAGGACCCACACGGGATCATGGGAATCGAACCCTGATTCTGCAGAATCTGACGTAGAAGCTACAATCGATGGGCTAAAAGCTCCCTGCTCCGCTCCTTTCTGATGCACTTATTTAGATCCGTGTACGTCTTTGTTTTCCTTGTCTGAGCTGACATCTAGGGGTGTTGGGAAAAATCAATTTGGCGATATATTGCAATATTTTGTTTGGTGATACTTGTATCAAGTTAAAATGCTGACAAGACGATTTTAATTAATTATTTATGAGCATCTTTCAGCATCTCACTTTTCTTTTCCACCTGAACCCCCAAACGCTAGTTGGCAGCACAGCACACTTTGAGCAGCTCTACTCCGGATCAGTCTCGTTGGTTCAGTCACCCTCGGGGTTTTTGCTGTTATGAGACATGAACTACTTGACCTAGTTTTTGGGAACGCTTTCAAACTAGATTAACTGATGATTGGAGTGGGTCTTTAGAGTGCGATGCAGGTCTGAGGGGGTCACTGCGAGCACCTTGGTGAGGTCTATAGCTTGGTTCTGGGACTCGGCAGCAGCGTGGCTCTCTCTGAGCTGAGCCACCATCTCCATCAGGTTTCTTCGTTTGGCCGCCCGCTCTGCTTCAATCTCGATCTTTCTCCTCCTCCTCCTCCTCTGTCGAGGCACCGTCAGACTTAGAGCGTCCTCCTGCAAAGTCAGGTCAAAAGTTACTTTCTTCCGGTTCAAAGCATAATGAGACCCAGAAAACGTCCGGGTGAAAACTGTGAGGACGGCACAAACGCTCACATGAATCTGCGGTGACGCCCTGTCTTCACTCCCGCTGTACGCCGTATGGATGCCAGCCATGGTCAGCTCCACCAGGCTCCGCCTCTGCAACGGACTCTCCGTCACCATGGATACAGCTGCTGTGGTTGCCGTGGAGCCGTGACCTGGAATGAGGCTGCTGGGGAAGTCAAAGACGTGGCGTCTGTTGACAGGCCACTTTCCCTTCAGCACCGCCTCGCAGATGTTGTCCATCCTGTTGATCATCACTCGATCCTGAGAGGTCAGCAGAGAGAAGTGAGGGGTTAATGGGTCACCCAGTACAAGTTTACCTCAACTCCATGTGGTTCTGGAAAGTACAAATTATACATATATACTATTAAATAGTTTGTAAATGTTTAAAAACAACCAATAAACTGATAAATAGAACTCTGGATGTGAAGTTTCTACAACCGTTTTCAGCTAAAAAAGGGGACACACATCTTCTTAAACACAGTGTGAACAGCTTTACATTGATCCCCGGATCTTTACACTCACTTTAGGCCAAAATGAGAAAGCATAGGCGCGGTCCTGCAGAGCCTGCAGGGCAGAGGTTTCTGCCAGGTCATCGGGGCAAAACCCATCTCTGGTCTCATCCCGAGCGGACATGCTCAGCGACGCGATGCTCTCCTCATCAAAGTTCTTCTGCTCTGACACAGCGCTCACTGTACGGAGAGAGAGGAGGGACATTAAAGCCTGCAAAATTCTGTGTGGAAAACAAGCAGAACAGTCGTCTATTCTGTTGAGATACCTTCAGCTTGAGACGACTTCTCGGATTTGTCGTCATCATCCAGCCTCTCCTCTTCCTCCTCCTCGGGGCTCCTCTCCGTGTCAGCTGACTTTGGTGTTTTGGGGTTCTCCGGGTTATCCTTCTCTTCTTCCTCCTCATCAGTCATTTTGTGGACCAGCTCTAGTTTACCAGTAGTGGCTGCATCTTCTAGGAACTCAGAGCTGGCGTCCTTCTGCTCAGGAATCAAGGTCTCACCTGTCAAATCTTTGTCCAGGTCTTTCTCTGATTTCAAGGCCTCGTCTTCTTCACTGCATTCCTCTTTATGTGCTTCCGGCTCCGGATTTTCAACCTTCAGCTGAGCCTCTTCGGTCTTGATGTCCTTCATTGGTGAACCGAGTGTCTCATCTTTCACTTCATGGGCTTCTCCCTGATTTCCCTCCAGTTCACCGCAGGTTTCTGTCTTGATACATGAAATGCTGTCGACATCTTCTCCTTCAGTTTTAATTTTCATCTCCATCTCTGCCTTCTCTTCCTCCATGTGCACGTCTTTCCCTTCCATCTCCCCCTCTTTAGCGGCAACTTCAGCAGCAGCTGCAGCGCTCGCCAGCTCAGCGGGGGTCAGGAGAGGAGCAGACGCTGCTTCCGTGCCAGCTTTGGCGAGTTCTCCCTGAGCTCCAACGCTAGCACCCGTCCCTCGCTGACTTGTGTAGCGCTGGTGAGCCTCCAGGAAAGCCAGTGAAGGGTCATTTAAGATGTGGTAATCAGTGCGGCTCACGCCGTGCTTAGAGGCTCCCACTAGAAGGTCCCGGTCGTGGCGGCCACACTCCCACCACTCGGGGAGGTCTGGAGAGGGCTGGCAGAGCTTGAGGCGCTCGGCGAGCAGCGGGTGAGGCAGAACCTGCTCTCTGATGCGGCGCAGCAGCTCGATGCGGTACAGGGTGCGGGAGGCCCGTTCCTCTGTGATGGGGTCGATGATCAGTGACGGGTCTGGAAGTTCTGAAGAATCAAAGAAACAGCAAAGTTATTCCTCAGATGATAAAAGTAATTTGTGCCAAGAATGACCTCCTGGAAGAGGACTGTAATGAGCATTTGAATACTCGGATATTTACAATCTGTTCCAAAGAAAATTAGCATGAATATTTGTGATATCTGAGATCGCCAATTTTATTACAATTTAGTATACTAGACTAGAGTATAATAAAAAAACACACATTAGGCAATGTAAATATTCTAAAACAGGAGAATACATTTGGATTTTAAATACATAAACTAAACGAACCAAATGCACTAACTACTGTGAGAGGAAGTCAACAAATCTTCAAAGTCAGAGAAGGTTCTCATTTTCAAAGTAAAACTACCGAATGTTATCTGTAGATGAAAAAAAAAAGTTTAGCTGAATAAAATAAGTTCTAAAATAACAGTTTGATTTAAATGTAGAAGGAAATTTGAGTGCTGTCAATTGATTAAAACAATCATCAGATTGATCACACTTTTTGGATATGGTTAATCACAATGGTCCGGGTGAATACTCGATTCTGATTGGCTGTTAGGTGTGGATGTACACCTAAAAAAGAAGTTCCGGTCATACAGCCCAAATGTTTTATATCATGATGCAGGCTTCTTTAAAACCAATTTTTCCTTCATCATCTGGACAAAAACAAGCAGTAAGGTGAACTTTCTCTCTGAACTGATGTTTTATTAAACCTATTATGACAATCAGCATTTATATTGCTTTCCTTTAACGCTGCAGTCGAAGTCTGCCAGCTCGGCAACGTGTTGCGTTACCGTGACAACGGACCGGACCACATATCAAATAGTCACTTTTTGTGAAAAAGCAATCTAAACTGAAAACAAAACAACAATAAAGTAAAAAACATTGACTGAATATTTATTTCTTTTCCTAAGTGACCATGATATGAGTGGGATAATGCTCGAAGAAGTTTGCATTATCAGAAATTAACGAAAGCAGTAGAAGGCTGAACCATCAGCCGTGAAGCGGAAGACGGTTACTTTAAGTGTAATTAATCTGGATTAATAAATATTAATGTGGTAATTATTTTTTAAATTAATCGCATTAACGTTTTATGTGACATCATATGAACTGGTGAAGAACCTCTACTAGAATGTATCTGTAAAATGTTCATCTAAAGTGTGGGAGTTTTTTGGTGATTCCACTAAAGACTGAAACATTCAGTTAGTAAAACACGTGTGTTGGAAACACTTGTCAGCTTAGATTGAAGAACTGTGATTGTTTTTTTTATTTCATACAGTCATTTCTTATGAAATAAAATAATTATTGAGGTGTTGCCTTCTCTTCATTTACCATCTTCTTGTTGTTAATCTAAACTTTGAGGATGGAAAAACTGTGGAGAACATTTTCAGGTTTTGTTGTTAAATGATCCAAAGCAACAGCGATGTTTATGTTTTGTGTCCTACTAAAGTTAACCAGGAAGTTGAGAGCCAAATGTTTGAGCGTGACATTGTTTAAAAAGATAAACTTAGTTTCTTTCTTTCAAAATCTTGTGTTTTTATCCATTTTGTCTTATTGATTTTGATCTCCTTTTCTAAATAAAGGTATAATTGATGCAATTAAATGCATATTTTGATTTTCATACATCTAGTAAGAATACATACTGTGTGTATGGGAACCCTTAAGGCATAATAAATCAAGGTTTGATATGTGAATCGTTGATCGCCACTTAAGAAATGATCCACAGGAAAGCGGGTGTTCTACCTGCTTCATTTTTGATCTGCATCCTGCAGACGCGTTTGCACATGGCGATGAAGGAGTAGTAGTATTTCTCCAAGCTCTCGTCTGTTTTCTTGTCGAGCCGAGCGAAGGCCCTGAACTGCGCCCAGTCGAACTTCTGCCGCTGGGTGTCAAAGACCACCCCGAAGGTGGAAACAACGCGGTAGAAATCTGCCTCCTCACGCCGCGTCCATCTGTGAAATAAACAGTTAGCTTTAAAGCATTTACTAAACCTACATAACCATCAAGAGTTGTATATCACTCTACCTCTGTCGTCTCTCTTTGTAGTACATGGCTCCATCAGTCAACAGGGAGCTGGTGGTCATCACTGGGGAAGTTTCTGGCAGGAACTGAGCACCTTTGGCAAAGTATGCACTTCCCTTGGCCAAATACGGGCTTCCTTCTGTTATGAACACCCCCGCGCCATCTTGAATGTAAGATGCTGCTGCTCCTCCGGCTTCAGGAACCATGGCGATGGAAGGCAGGAACTCCCTGCGTCGTCGGCGGCGCCCATCGGGTCGGTTGAGCGCCTCCTGGCGGAGCTGCTCTCTCCGGTTGGAGCGCTGGTAAGCCGTGATCAGACGGCGCAGACGGGCCGTCAGAGCGGAGGCCGCTGGCCAGTAGAGCCGCTCGTTGGAGCCAGAAGCCCCGCCCACAGAAGGTTGACCGTTTTCGCCCGATTTAACTGTAGTGACGGAAAACGATAATGATCACTCTGCGCATTAAAAAGCCAACTCCACTGGATTTCTCCGTGGAACAACTGTCATCGCTTAATGAGTTTAATTCCACACTCACCTTCAGCCTCCCCCTCCACCGTGTCGTCCAGCGGAGAGTTGGTGAAGTCATCCATGTCATCTTTGAAAGGCATTCGGAGCGGCTTGTACTCTGGATCCTCATCCTCACTGCAGAATTAGGCAGACGTGTTCTTCACTTTAAAAATCTAATCATCGTTGCTAAACAACAACCAGCTTAATAACGATAATCGACTTAATCAATGAGTCGATTAACAGATCAATCTGTCTGAGGCAAAATGTTATTAGAATCAACCTATACCGTTTTAAAATGGCTTCAAAATGAAACTTCTGTGAGTTATAAACCCTCATGTATGATGTGGAAATGTTCGACTATGAGGGCTGGAGAGTGAGGAGGCGCTCCCTCTTACCCCTCAACACCATCTGCCATCATGTCAGATCCCCTTTGCTCAGCGGCGATCGCTTTGGCGTCTGGCATGCCCACTCGCTCCAAGAAACACAGGGTGGGGTCTGCGCGCATCGAGTTGTACTTCTCATAACCTGAAAACAAAGACAGACAAGGATTGTCGATGGCTGAACTCGCGCAAAAAAAGCCGCAGCAGAAAGACTTACTGGTTACTTTTTAATAAGCGGCAGCTAAAAGCAAACTCTTAAAAGGAGAGAGGAAAGTAAGTTGCGCTTTTTAAACTCAAACGCTTTAGAGTCCAACACAAAGTCAGACGCACACAGCATCCATATTAGATGAAGGAACACAAAAACAGCAGCAGAAGGGCAGACCCCAGGAGCCAGCTGCTGACAAGACAGCCTCTGTGCCTGTGTGTGCCTGCGTTCTGCATGTGTGCCGATCCAAGCCAGCCTGCAGGTGCTTATTTGTGCTGAGGAGAAAGACAGCGAGAGGAGGCAAACGTGTGTGCGTGGAGTTGGTGAAAGTGAGCCGCTGTGTGGAAGAAACTGTGCGTGTCTGTCCGTTAGGAGCGTTCAAGCAGAACAGATTAGAACGTGCAGATCCTACAGAGACGTCGGGAAGGAGAGGGGGCCGAAGACAAGAATTTAAAGACCCACTCTGATGGAAATGGTGGTTTTGATGTTTTTAACGTGTTCTTGTGGCATTTTTCCTTATGATGAAGGACACAGAGGAAGTTAAGCTTAAAATTTAATTTCTTTACTCAAATTGTTGTAAATCAGAAGCCGACGAAAAAATTCAGCATATTTGTGACATAGAAAATACACGAGCTCCACACTGATGCATCCACTTGCAGACAAATAGATCCAAGTACGTCTTTGTTTTCCTCATCAGAGTTGGCATCTGGCTCAAAACTGTACGACATGATAGCTTTAATATTGTTCGCCATTTTTGTCGCACCGCTAACGTTAGGCTGG
This sequence comes from Oryzias melastigma, assembly GCF_002922805.2. NCBI lineage: Eukaryota > Metazoa > Chordata > Actinopteri > Beloniformes > Adrianichthyidae > Oryzias > Oryzias melastigma. The sequence continues at coordinate 19,554,947 of NC_050528.1, forward strand.
AGTTGTGAGGGGCTGTAAGCTAGTGGAAGAGGACGTAAACAAATGGGTGATGGGAAATGTGGGCGGGGACCAGTCGGCAACAGTCCCACCCACAACTCAGAGGCAAAATTCTAACGAACTACAGTGCTCCCCCGCTTATTCACATTTCTTTATTCGTGGTTTCACGTATTGGCAGATTTTAGTCACGTGACTCTTCCAGTTTGTCACAAAACTCTGACAAGTCGAGACGCTTGTATGAAGCTTTTGTGTCCGAAGGAGGGGCTGAGGTGCATCTCTGCTCCCCACCGGCTACCCCCTTCCCTCTCTCCATGCCCCTGCTTGGAGAAATGGCATCAGCTGACCTGGAAATGGCCGAAAAAAATCCTGATCTGCTGAAGAAGATAATCATGGAGGATAATTATCATTCAGAGCAGCTGTTTTTTATGGATGAACCAGCCTCTTCTGGAAGAAGATGCCTTCTCACGCTTATTTGATGAGGGAGGAAGCACGCATTCCTGGTTTTAAAGGAGCTGTACCATGAAAAAGTAACTTTTTGAGATTTTACGTGAATTACACTGTTCATTCCTCACTGTAAAGAACCCTAAAGCGGTATTTTGATCCAATCACGCATTTCTGAGTAATCCTCTAAAAAACCTGCGGTCTCAGCAGCAGCTCCTCCCATCCCAGAGAAAACGAGCAGGTCCTCACAATTTGACGTCAGAGTAAGACAGCCCCTTTCAGGAAGAGTCTGCTAGCACCGTCGTTTTACTTCCAGATAGGAAAAAAACTCATGAAAAATAACTAATATAAATAATTTGTTTTTTAGTGTTCCAAAGGTGATATATGATCATATGTATGGATGTAGTTCACTCAGAAAATCCTGGTGTGGCCTCTTTAAAAGGCACAGAGAGACAGAGTGATACTCCTCATCTGCGTAATAAAGGACGCTGCATCCCTGCAAATAGGGGGGTAGGGGGGGTGGAACGACACTGTACTGCCGCTCTGCAGAAACCATGTCTTTGAAAGCAACACACGTTTTTAGGTTTAGGCTAAAAACAGCATAATCATGAAAATGGGAATGCTTTCAAAATACCTCAAAAGTTCATTAGAGTGGGACTTAAAAAAAAAAAAGCATAAAAGAAAAAAATGTTAAAATGTATATGCAGAGGTGGAGGGCAGAGGAGAAAGATTGAGGAGGGCCACAGTAAAACATCACCGCCTCTCCTCTCCACCACATTTCAATTAGGAAAGATGTAAGGCATTGTTCCTAACCGTCGCTCTGTCTTTCACAGAGCTCTGCGCCCGCAGCCAAACGTTAATCATCAGGGCCTTTATAGGCCATCACTCTTCTGTATGTTCACCATTGTTTTGTGTGGCTGTGTGTGTCTGCTCACAGCTCACCGTGTGTGTGTGTTGGTCCCCCTGAAGGGCCTCACTGGTGAATAAGGATTATGATTAAGGGGAGAGCGCTATTGTGTTGCGCTGTGTGTGCTTATGTGTGAGTGTGTATGTGTCCTAATTGAATCATAGAAGGTGGCAATGATGGAAAAATTATGACAATTATTCCAAATTAATATGAATGAGGGTCTGAGTCCAAGACAAACTGTAACATTTCCAAACAGCCAGCACTGAAGTGACGTGGAGCTAAAGATTGCCATTTGAGAGCCCAGATTAACCTTGTTGATAACATTAACACCTGTATCACCTGTACACTCTCACAGCCAGCAGTGAAAACAGCCATCGATACGCTAAGCCAGCCGACTGGGCGCCACCGTGGCAACGCCAATCAACCAGGGGCAGCAGAAGTGGGTGGTGCATGCACTCACGCGGTATCACGGTGATGTGATGCATGTGCAGCTGGAATGAACGTGTGTTATGGTCTGAGTTACCGTGTTTAAAGACGCCGACGAGCAGGGACTTGTCAGCCTCGCTGTCCCACCAGTCAGCTGGGACCTCGGCGTGGAACGGCTGAGGAATCCAGACGTCCAGGACGCTGTGACAGAGAAACAACCAGCTCAGCACTTACTCCAGGAAAACATTTACAATTTTTAAAACAAGAAAAAAAAAGTCAAAATAGAAACTGACGTAAAAACAAATATTAAGGCGGGATGACCTTTTTATCCAAACAAATAATCAAATTACACAACATAAACTGGTTTGGATGCTTTACAATTTAAAAGATTTTTGCTTGTAATTCTGAGATTTTTTACATCCGTTATGAAGATTGGAGCAGCTCACTTAAAGCTCAAGGAAAGCCGAGGGTGAGATCTTAATCTAGATGAGTTGAAGCAGAGATGTTGAAGCTGCTGGTCCGGGGAAGCGGAGAGTTAGGAGGCAGGAGTTTAAATTAAGGTTCTACAGGGAATCACAGGATAATCTTGGATCACTGATGAGGGATTATTGGAGATACAGTATTATGTGATTCAGCCAGACGAGGCTAAGTATCATGTTTTTATGATGCTTTTTCAGACGAATTTGGGAGAAGACAGAGATGGAAAGTATTTAGGAGGGGGGATCACAGCGCTTGTTAAAGACCCACTCGGATAAAAATTGTGTTTTTAACATGTTCTTGTGGCATTTCTCTCACGATAGAGGACATATCTAAAGAAAATAAGCTTAAAAATCGCATTTCTGAGTATTTATTTAAATAAATTGTTGTAAATCAGGAGCAGACAGAAAAAAAAAGTTTGAAAAAGAGCTTATTTGGGATGTAGATAATACAATAGACTGTCCTGTTACACATCCCAATGGGAAGGGGAGGAGGAATTGCTCCATTCCAGCCGACAATTATTGCCGCTCTGGAAAAACAATGTCCTAGAATATCGCACAATTTTTTTGTAGCTAAAAATGGCATCATCACAACTAGAAGACCAAATTTTTAAATAGGTCAACAGAAGGTCTATTTTAGGTAGATTTCTATAAAGAAACGCCTTTGAAATTCAGAAAATAAACTCTTTTTCTACCCAGACACCAGAATATTTTCAAGGTTTTTAGGTAAGTTTCTTAATATTTTTTCCACTGAACTTCAGTGGTCGCACTAAACTGCTGGTACCATTGACTGTATTTGAGAACTGG
>NC_050528.1:19558076-19564143 GCF_002922805.2 Oryzias melastigma
GTTCCAAATAGGAAAGACCCGCTGCATCTAAAAAGCCAAAATCCAAAATCTAAGACTTATACTGAGAAATAAACAGCTATCAGTCATTGTATTGGTCAGAATAACCATTCATTTGCTGATACCTTTTTCTTAACATCTTACTAATCCTATTTTTTTCTTTATCGCAAGTTATTCAAGTTATAAACTGACTACTTATGTGGTTAAGGATGTGGTGACCGCTGGCCCCCACCTCAAATGTTCGATTGGCAGATTCTCTCTCGCTGGAGCTGGAGGTAAGGCATTTTGAATGAATGAAATGGTTTATTTTAAGCAATCATGTAATAGTACATAAAATACCATCTCACATAATTATTTTTTTTCTATTTTTTTCTATGCGTTACATCACACCCGCTCTATTCATCTCTATATACCGTCAATGGCTTTTATACATTTTATATGCAGGGGTGCGAGGGGGGCAGAAGACTTTGGAAGGGTAGGGCTGGGCGATAAAACGATAATTATCGTTATTGCGATATTACTTTTTTCGATAGTGAAATGAGACTATTGCGATAAACTTTCGTGTTAAATAACACGGGAGAAAACCCCGGAAGAGCCGCGCTTCTTCTTCTTCTTACGGAGCGGCTGATTCTAGGAGCCCAGACTGAGAGGGGGGGGCACGGAGGCCCCGAATGATGACAAAAGGACACAACAGAAAACATTATTTCAGTAAACCAATAACCAATATATAATCGCAAATACTTTTATTTTTAATGTCAAGGTAACGATGTTTATATATTTTGTTTTGGAAACGTCGTCACCGGACCCCCCTCCTCTAAACTGAAAATGGTTCGGTCCGACCGGATTATTCTTCCGCAGCTGTTTGTTACCGACAGATCCACAGAGTGCGAGGGAGAGAAGACACGCTTTAAAATCAAGAGTTCAAAACCTGATTTAGAGCAGAACCTCCATGAAAAAAGAAAAAGGAGACAGTCTATTACGTGTCACGCGGGGCTGAAAGAGGAGAGAAGGACAGACTGCGCATGCTAGTAACAGGGGGGGGGGGTTTGAGGGTTTGGTTAAAATATTAACCAAAAGCTTTTGTATAGAGCTTCGAATTAGAATAATTTGTTGTTTTATTGTGTATCAATAATGAATTTCTTAGTTACATTTTTGCCGTTTATGCTCATTTCTTAATGAGGTGATCTAATAATAGTAAAATAAACTTGTTTTTAACGACTCCTAACATGACACTAAATGAAGAGATCTTATGTGTTTGATCAAGTTAAGGTGTAAAAATCTGAAGTCCTAAAGCTGTTTGCAATAAAGATTACTTTGATTATTTGATTTATATCGTTTTTAATATCGTTATCGCACAAAATGAAAAAAACGATATCACAATATGAAAATTCCCATATCGCCCAGCCCTATGGAAGGGTGTCAAATTGATTTTAAAAATTATTTAATGTAATTTTTGTTTTTTGCAAAGTTTAAAGAAGCTTGTATTTATGATTTCTTAATCGTTGTCACCAATACTAATATCGCCTCAAAAACGGGCGTCCCTTGTAGCTCCGCCCCTGGTCCAAATCAACCTTTAATTTATAGATAGAAGTTTAGGATTAAACAATATCCATTAACAAAATCAAACAACAGACGTATCGATTAATGAAATCCACAAATCTATAGGTTTTGAGCAATTTCTTCATATTTCTACGCATGAAAACATTTTTTGGTAAGTTTTAAAAATATATCTTAGATTTGATAAAACAATGTTGTTTTTGTTAGTATAATTTTGTTATGCCAAAAACAATTTTTTCAAACTAAACCAAAATGTTGTTTATTTGGCGAATGTATTGATATTTATTCCAATTTTGTTGAACTACAAACAGATTTGTGAACTTGTGAATCAGATTCGTAAGTAGTTTGGCAGTACAACCTACCCTCGATAAAAATACAAAGCAAATGTTGACTTTTATTATATTTAATTGCACAAAATGTTCGTTGATTCTATCCCGTTTCTAGGTGGGCTATGTAAAAGTCAACATATCTTTTTTTATGCCTCAAAACTCCACCCTGCAGCTAAATTTCAGTTGTAGCAACAAGAAAATGCTACAAAAAATAAACAAATTTCCTTCCATTATGCACAGAGAATGGCATTTCCAGTGAGTTTCTCAGAAAGGGTGTGATGCACAATGGAAGCAGAAAGATGGGGGGGTGACGGGAAGAAGAGAAGAAACCAGGGAAACATCCCTTATCTCTGCAAACAGCAGCATGCCTGGCCTTGGCAACGCACACAGACAAACGTGAGCGCGCCAAGACTGGCATGCTAAATCCCTCTGGCATATGTTGGCACGATGGCACCCCGTATGCTCTGGTCTGGCACGCGCTCACAAACACACATGCGCGAGTCTGCCACCGTACCCGGTTGAAAGGGGGGAGGGACAAAGAGGAGGAAGTGGGAGAGAACAACTTTGAGTGCACGTGCTCCAGATTATAAATTCATCCACATCTGGGTGGAGGGGTGAGAGGGGGATGGGAGTAAAGTGCACTGCAGAGAAAGAGATGGACAGATGGGGAGAAGAACCAAACGACCAGACAAAGAAAGCATTTAAAGTGAGCAGCTCGTGTAACCTTTGCGGCGGCACCTCAACACCCGGGCCGCATCATACCAGGAAAGACGGGATTAAAAAATCTAAATAGGTCAGATGTGATATAGCTAGTTTCCTCCAGATAGATGTCAGTCAGAATAGAAAGAACCATGCCAAAGAGGCCAGTAGAACAGACTCCAATATGCCCTAGTAATAATTCATCACACATCCTTGAAAATATCAATTTGAGGCATCAAAGACAAAAATCCTCTTTAATCCCTTTTCAAATATATTTTGTATATACGGAAAATGGTTCAGCGGAGGATTGTTTTCTCCTTTTCTGACAGTTGTTGAATGCTGAATAATAAAGTCAAGTCACAAAAACGACTTTAAGGTTGATTCCTACATTTCAAATTAAAATAAACCTGTCAGGACTTCTCTGAGATGGTCACAGAGGGAAGCATCTTCAGAATATTCAAGATTTTTTGCCAATTCGCAAATTTGTTCAAAATTGTTGGCAGTCATGAAAGTAGATGGTGGCAGCTGTCAGGCGTGGAGAATGGTTTGCTTTAAACGTACCACCGGGCTACTAGGGAACTGGCACTTGATATGGACGGCCGCCGTCCGGAGACATTTACACATCGTCCAATCAGAGCTGCATGTATGGCCGCCCATTTGGTAATGGTGTCATCTATTGACTGCCACTGCGCGACCTCAAAAGGAGGTTTCGGCCACTGACCAATGTCAGACATTTTTTTAAAACTTTTTCTTAAAACCTCCGCAGCCACCATGCAGCGTAGAGGTGTGCATTGGCAATGACGATATGATTCATATCACAATACACATCTCACGATACGATACATATCATGATATATCCCAAGACTGAACCAGAATATTTTTACAATCTTCCTTAAAGAGTATGACTTAGAAAAAACTCTGCCTGCATATTATTGCACCTTATATGTTAATAAAATGCCAAAAATTAATCGTATTTAATGATCACAATGCTCAGCACTGCAACTGTAATTGGTAAGAAATATTTGTTCTTAAAGGGAACAGTCAATATTGTTTGATTACTGCAACAAATTTATTTTCAATATACAAATAAAACAGTATGAATGTGCCTTTACCAATAAGGTTCTAAAACTATGATTGAGAAAATAAAGTGTTGTCGTCGGGAGTTTAAGTGGAAAACAAAAGCAAGACACCGAACTATATTTGCTCATAAATAATTAATTTAAGATCATTTTGTCAACATTTTAAGTCTATACAAGTATCGCCAAATGGTATATTGCGATATATCACCAAATCTATTTTTCCCTTCGCCCCTAGTGCAGCATGTAAAATAACTTTTCTGAAACATTTCAGTTTAGGTTAGAGCACGGTGGCATTCAGGATAGGTGACCGCCGTCTAAACTCTAGATCCAATAGGTTGAAATTAGTTAACCAGTAGAAAATTGAGATAAAAATCTAAGTATTGGGCTTTAAAAAACGTAAAAAGAATGGTACAAACCTGGAGTCTGCTCCATCCAGGATGCGCTCAGCCTGATCCCCGATGACTTCCTGTCGCAGGTAATAAAGCATTCTCACTCTCAGCAAAACCCTAAAACAACAAAAAAAGAAAATGTTGGTAAACCTTTTCTTAACTTAATGGTGAGAACTATTGGATTTTTGCATCACTTAAAAAAGAAAAGAAAAGCAAAAAAACTAACAAGCTTTCATTTAAACTTCTGCCCCAAATATTCAAGTTTTTTTTTACAAGTTTTTAATAAACTTAATTTATTAATCAATTTATTTTCCTACAGTCTAACCAGACTGATTGTCTAAGGCAATTTCTTAATCAAATTGACCTATACAAAAAAAATAATAATTTCAAAATTAAATTAACCGATTTATTGATTTATTGATGCATTAAAATTAAGGTACGATAGTAAAATAAACCTATCTCATAAAAACACCCATCACAGCAGAAAACACACTTGGGATGGCAGTAAAATGTTCAAGCATCATTACCGTCCAATGTGTGGAAACACTTTGAATTTTGCAAAGACATGTGACCATAAAGAGTGGTATAATGTTCTAATAATGTTCCCTTGGTATTATTTTTATGTGAAAAAACACAATTTGTACTGAAAATCTATCGCTTTTTGACAAAAACAGTTTTTTGTTATATAAATTGTGGTCTTCAGTAAGAAAAATGCACTTAAATGTTTTCCGTCATTAATAATAAATTCATATCATCATTAAATAAACAAACTGCTGTTTTTTTTGTTCTAGAAATTGAGTCAAACATCTCCTCCTGCTCACAATAATTCACTTTTCCATGGATCACTTTGAGGAGAATACCAGTCAGATTTGATCTCCTGACACTGGGAGGTCTGCTTCACTGTAAACATTTGCCACCAGATTTGTCACCAGCATTTAATGCCAGTAATGGCATTTGTCGTAGAAGACAGAAGGGGAGAGGCGGAGGCTGAGAGGAGGAAATGAGTGGACAGAAATGATGGCAAAGTGCTGAAAGGGAGGGAGCACAAAGTTTGGAGAGGCGATGAAGAGAAGGGGGAGGGATGAAGACAGTCATTTGCAACTCCTTCTGAGTGTGTGTGTGTGTGTTTGTGCATCAATGGCATAACAAGTTGCGATGTGTGTTTGTTGGCAGGCTGTATGTGCTCATCCATCAATGTGCCAGGCCTGATTAGCCACACAACGCTGTGCTCCAGCCTAGCAGATGGCACCACATAATCACCCCCAAGTGTGTGTATGTGTGTGTGTCTGTTTGAGCGCGTCTTTCACCCACTTCCAACAGGTCTGCCTGCATAGCACCTGGCCTGGAACACATCCAGGCAGCCACACACACACACACATGAACACACCTTAAGAAAATAATATATAAAAAATCTTTGAAGTGAATCTGGGGGCCAAGAAAGAACATCTCCCCAACAACAAGGCAGAAAGATGACCAAATGACTGGTGTCTATATTTATCTATGGCCATAGAAACATTCATTCTTCTCTATATGTCCCTTCATATGTTCTTAGCAATACTTGCTCACAAATGTCACGTTTCAGTTGACATACTTGTTACAGTGATGCTTCAGATGTCGCTTATAGCTGTCCTCTTGGAGTAAGTGGTCAGGGTTGCAGGTGGCCAACCAATCAGCACGCGGAGTTTGAGGAGGTGGAGCTGAGGGCTTCCCCTTTTTGCCCTTCCTGCCCCGAGGGACAGGGGTCGAGAGACCTAAACACAGAAAGAGAAAAGATTTTTAGTGGAGTTTTTGGTTTAAAAAAAAAGCAATGGTTATGAAACAGAAAAATACCCTCCCACATCTAAACTATCAAATAGGGTTCACAAATAAATTATTTTCATTTTTCCCCCCAATCTGGAGAAATAATGTAATTTAATTTAATTTGCATTTACCGTATATTTTAAATACTAGTATTTAGTACACCTGATTAAGCAAGATATTAGTTTGCAGGGTAAAGGAGGAATTTGAGTTTTTTCTT